>NC_047030.1:26963730-27097423 GCF_902652985.1 Pecten maximus | reverse complement strand
CACAGTTTAAGCTACTTTTGTAAAAGTATTCTTTAAGTAGCAGAGTTATTCACAAAGGGAACTATGGGTATTACACCGCGTTCATATCCGGAGAACCACGTGACACTGCATAAGAATTTTATATTTTTCAGAGGGATTGGGTTACTATTAACAGTATGTCCATCAGTTGGTTTCCCTAAAAAGATAATTGATAATCAGAATTCAAGTATTTCTTTTATCATAACTACTAACAACCCTTGATCTACCTTGTATTATTCTTATAAACCAAATTTATTATAATTTTTACAATATTTGGTTTCCGTATTACTCGATATTTTTCCACCATCGTGTATCATGTATATTGTACCTTGTATCGTGTATACTGTACCTTGTTTCGTGTATACTGTACCGTGTGTCGTGTATACATGTATCGGGTGTCGTGTATACATGTATCGGGTGTCGTGTATACATGTATCGGGTGTCGTGTATACATGTATCGGGTGTCGTGTATACATGTATCGGGTGTCGTGTATACATGTATCGGGTGTCGTGTATACATGTATCGGGTGTCGTGTATGCATGTATCGGGTGTCGTGTATGCATGTACCGGGTGTCGTGTATGCATGTATCGGGTGTCGTGTATGCATGTATCGGGTGTCGTGTATGCATGTATCGGGTGTCGTGTATGCATGTATCGGGTGTCGTGTATACATGTATCGGGTGTCGTGTATACATGTATCGGGTGTCGTGTATACATGTATCGGGTGTCGTGTATACATGTATCGGGTGTCGTGTATACATATATCGGTATCTCGTACCATGTATACATGTATCGTATGTATCGTGTATCTTTTATGTACCATGCATCGTGTATGTATCGTGTATACCGTGTATGTATTGTGTATCCCGTATCGTGTATCGTGTACCGTGTATTGTGTATCCCGTACCGTGTATCGTGTATCCCGTACTGTGTATCGTGTATCCCGTACTGTGTATAGTGTATCCCGCACTGTGTATAGTGTATCCCGTACTGTGTATAGTGTATCCCGTACTGTGTATCGTGGATACCATACCGTGTCTCGTGTATGTATCGTGTATACCGTACCGTGTCACGTCTATCTTGTATGTACCATGTATCGTGTATGTACCGTGTTTCTTGTATGTACCATGTATCGTGTATGTATTGTGTATCCCGTACCGTGTATCGTGTATACCGTACCGTGTATGTATCGTGTATACCGTACCGTATATCGTGTATGTATCGTGTATTCTGTACCGTGTATACCGTACCGTGTGTCGCGTATGTACATGTATCGTGTATCCTGTACTGTGTATCATGTATACCGTACCGTGTATGTATCGTGTATCATGTATCGTGTATACCGCACCTTGTATCGTGTACGTATCGTGTATCCTGTACTGTGTATCATGTAAAATGTTAATACACAAAATCTACGTACGTACATAACAAAACGAAAACCATATATACATTTAAAGATTGCTCGTTGTTTCTCCTTCCGAGTCATTTGACTTGAGTATATCTATTCGAACATAAATGTGAGAAGGAAAAGTTGTTTGTTGTTTGGTTTAGCCATTTTATTAAAATTATGTGTTTCGAGACATCATCCATAGTTCGAAGTGGGCTGGGGAAACCCCAGATGAGGAATTCCTTCCTGTTAACACCTCGCGTATTAATTACTACACTTTCTGGTTTTAATAGGAACTTATGTATTTGTTTTCCGAATCTTTAGTTCTAACTGTTCATTCTACAGTACCTAATTCAAACGCTAATTCCTCAAATAAATCCAGACCAACATCAGCAAATTATAACTTTAAGGGACGTACACCACCTCAATGGCCGATAAGTTTATTCTTTTCCCGCCAAAGTTTTAGATTATCCAAAAAATTTAAATTGAAATGTTTTTTGTCCAATACTATGACACATACTGACTGTATAATTAGCACACACACAGTACTTCATTTATTGGCAGCTACTTAAGAAATGTGTCGAGTGAAACCGTCCAATCTAGCGCATGGACTTAAGTGTTATCCTTGAAGCGGTAATGAAGCGGTAAATGATCTTCCCCACAGCAACGGAGTTTGGCTAATTCCCCATAAGCATGGTTTTGCGAGTACGAGAGCGAGAGAGAGCGAGAATGAAAGAGAGGAAAAGTAAGAGAGAGAGAGAGAGAGAGAGAGAGAGAGAGAGAGAGAGAGAGAGAGAGAGAGAGAGAGAGAGAGAGAAATATCTATATATCCTCCCAAGCATTTAGATAAGAGCCAATCTTCACCAATGTCGACAAAGGAAGTATACACAAAGCACTTTCCAAAGCATGCTGCTGGTACTAATGTCCATCACTTCCCATGCCAATGTTTCGTTCATCTTTCATTCCGTACTTCCTTGAATATCCGTTTCTCTTTTGCTTCCGGCATCGGAAAAGATTAAGTATATTAAATTTATACTACAATGTATATATGCATGTATATGTATACACACATACTTATGTATACATACACAAAAACATAACATACCATATGTAAATATATACATACAATATAAATCTATAAGGGGTGTAGAAGAGAAATCAGAATCTCTTTGAGTTAGCGATGTATATTTGAGTGACTTGACAAATTCTTCTTTTCATCTTGCAATAAATCATTTCTTCCGTGTAAAAGTAACTGCAGATCTAGTGGAATATATTCATTCACATCACGAAGAAATGTTATTCCCTGGTTCACATAATTATTACAAGCAAAGAAAAGTGATATGCATCTTCAATTGGATGACCAAATTTACTCTATATAGGTCATTGTTAAGTGTGCTAGATTTGTTTCTTAGTCTAGCATGCAATATATTTAATTTTCTATCACCAAAAGAATAATAATTTGGAACTACAGTACTGTTTTTGAGGGATTTTTTAAAGGATGGATAAGACACACTATTTCTGATTTCAAGATCAAGTTGGTTCCACTGTCGAATGGAGGATGGAAAGAAAGATGAGTTAGTTAATTGTATGTCTAAATATTTGTCTGTATTTCTCGCACATCTCATTCGGGGAGTGTGTCGTCGAAAAAAAATCTAACCAGTCAATATTGTTCAGTCTGTCTCTAAAAAGTTGGTAATTAGCCTCATTATAACATGTTTATAAATCCTTGTTAAAGCAGTCCCAACGGTCAATTCTACGGTAGTCGCTTTTTGGTCGGAAAGGTCAGTGTCAATAACGTCAGAAAATGTAGAGGTGCACGTGCCAGACAGTAAAACTGGGTCGAGTAGTGTAGCACTCGTGCGTCCGATTCGTGTCGGTTTGTCCATTACGTTCGTCACGTGAAAGGATTGGATTAAGTTATGAATAGTATGCGTGTTGTCTACGGTTAAAAGGTCAATATTTATATCACCTACAATTATGACGTAAGGAGTTTCACGGAAGGCATTTTCTAAAGAAAAGTGAAAATTATTCCAGAAGGAATGTTCTGTGTTTGGAGGTTTATACAAAGTAGGTATTTCTTCCTTGGAAACTTGATCTCTGTCCAAATTACCTCACCCACCCGGAATTCTAAATCAGCTCTACGACGGGTGCACAGGAGACTAGATGCATACACGCGGCTATCCCCCCTCCCGGAGTACCCCGATCTTTACGGTATAAATCATAGCCACCTAGGAGTACATCAACGTCAGCTATAGATATGTCAAGGTGAGTCTCGGTGATACGGATAATATCATTATCAGATGAAATATTTTCAAGTTTTGATAATTTATTTCTGAGACTACTAATGTTAAGATGAAATATAGATATATCATTTTTTGGATCGGAGGGACCAGGGTTTGGGTGAACGTCATTGCAAGAAAGCAGGAGTTGTAATATAAGAATAAAACAAAATAGATCTGCAGTTATCAAAAAGTTTAAACATATTTAAATGGATAAAAAAATGTCATTCCATAAGAACGATGGTAGAAGCAACCGATAGCCGCCCGGTACTGATCTAATTCATTACCCATAATCGTATACAAATAGTTTAATTATAGAGCGGCCATCGTCATTTTTCGGAGTTTGGTTTGTTTTACGTCCTGTTAACAGCCAGGGTCATACGTGCCAGGTTTTGGAGGTGGAGGAAAGCCGGAGTACCCAGAGAAAAACCACCGGCCTACGGTCAGTACCTGGCAACTGCACCGCGTACGTTTCGAACTCGCAACCCAGTGGTGCAGGGCTAGTGATAAAGTGTCGGGACATCTTAACCACTATAAGACTTGTTAATTTATCTGGTAAGTAAATGTAAATGGTGACGGTTTAATATATATACACAGACATCAGACATTTGTGTCGTCCGAGAGATATTGTTGCCTGTGGAAATTTATAACAAGAATAATTATGACACTATAAGACTTGTTAATTTACCTGGTAAGTAAATGTAAATGGTGACGGTTTGATATATATTCACAGACATGATAGGTAAATCTAACTGGTTGACGGTTTAAAATGACTTCCGACAGATATTTACTTGTGGAATTCACAAGAATAATTACGACACGATAAGATAACAGTTGCAACACATTTGCAACACAAAGTTTTGCTCAAATAAATGAAAAAAAAACGTGCATGTACTACAATACTACTAGTCTACATGTACCACATCTGTACAACACCCGTACCACACGTGTACCACACTTGTACTACACATGTACTAAACCTGTATAACACATGTACCACGCAAGTACCACGCTATACCACACATGTACCACACCAGTAATGGTCCATATTCATGAATGCTTTATTTATCGTTTTCTTGTATTTTTGACCGGGATACTAAAGCACTTTGCCCGCCTGGCAACTTATCATATTTCTTGTTGAATACAACAGTTCAGACAACTATTCCTGTGTCAGGGGGATAAGTTGGATATCGTACCAGTAATTTTCAACAAACCTCTCTTTTTCTCTGTATTACATTAAATCTCTTCGATAACAAAAACACATCTTAAACATGTGTGTATTTCACGAGACACAAATTGAATACACATTATCGAAAAAAAACAATCTGATTCTCTCTAAATTAAAATAAGCGTCTAAATCATCAACTATTAAACGTACATGTAGTGAACGAGCGAATACAGTGAAAATTGGAGATTATATCTCATTTACATATTTAAATTGCTCATTTAAATATGATGTAAAATTTGGGCAGAGTAACATTTAAATCTTTTTCTGAGGTCTGATCTAGTCCCCCATCCTCCCTTTGGTGCCATTCCTATAAAGAACTACATACATGTACAACCGGAAACGTGGTTGAAATCTGATTTACATAATTGCTATTATAATCTTTAAATAAATAGTACAACATTCACCAAAGGAACTGGTCCGCTGTTATATATGCACATAAAGTACAAAATACACAATTGAAAATTTTCCTCGCTCTCTGAGAGTTGGTAAGATACAGAAATGAATTAATATTTTTAAGGAACTTGTTTGCTTTCAAACGTAAGGTGAACGTTACTATACGTATGCTAAGGAATGTTATTGAATATAATGAAACATAGCTTTCTGAACGCAGATAGACACAGAAAAATAATTTTCAAATGTACAAATTTTGATATAGCATATGTTGTCCTGTTTGATCTTCGCAGGAATTTGTAAATTAATGTATTTTTAAATCGATAGGTTTGCACACCAACGCTGTCACGAAACTTTTGTCCTATATATCAAAGCTGCCAAACGGTGGTCAACCTAAAGTCTCCAAGTGTGATTTTCCTGGCGTGCCTGAGTTGTGCTCCATCCAAGAGGGTAAACTGGTATCCGATCTGTTTCTTTTATGATTACATCGATGGTTTTGTGCTTCCTTTATTTAATTTGTTTTTTTAAAGGAGTTATGCATTGATGATAATTACAATGTTGATTCCATATTACTTTTCAATTATTGAATAGACAGTTATGACAGAGACCAATATACTAGGGATTCGCAACAACCGCTTTTCTCGCAGAGTCACGACCTCACCTATTGTTCTCATAACCGGAGGTATATTTAGCACGAGATCTAGCGAGACCAAGCGCTGCGGCTGCGCAATAGGTGGATATCGGAGTTGTTTATATTAGTGACATGTGCCGTGCCAAGAGATGGCGACGACTGTCTGTGCACATGTGTCACCGCGTTTGGCCGAGATAACTTCACACTGGCGATAGTTATACCTATGCACTGTAATGTATATCGGCAGATGTGAACAACGATATTTAAGTAGTGTCTAACCGAAAAAAGCACCATTTTTCCGTTAAAGATTCATATAGAAACATATGGAAAATGTCGTCCGATTTTCTGCCATTAGACGATGATCTAAATTTAGATGTATAGAGAAATATACTGACGACGATTCTTATATTTTCGATAGTGATACTGACTTCAGTCAGTGCTTCCCTAATTATACCAGGGGAAATATAATCACCTGTGTTATTTTCTTTGTATCTAAATACTCTTTATTAATGACAACTGTCCAAGTATTGAATTACAGATGCTTGATCTTTTCTTGCTAATGTATACCGACGACATGGCTTTATTTGTTAACTGCCCAGAAGATTTACAAATTATGTTGGATTCTTTATATGCATATACCATAAAATGGAATCTGGAGGTCAATCTTGATATAACTAAAATCATGGTGTTTCGAAATTGTGGACAAATAAGAAATAATGAGCCATGGAAATATAATAATGAATAATAATGACAATATAGAAATTGTTGACAGTTTTAAATACTTGGGTATGCTGTTCCACTACAAGGGGAAGTTTTACAAAACACAAAAACATTTTGCAGAACAAGGCAGAAAAGCTTTATTTTCTCCGACAACTTCTCTTAAAAATCATTGCTTGAATGTAGAAACTTATTGTTCTATTTTTGATTCGTATGTAAATAGTATTTTATGTTATGCATCGGAAATATGGGGATTTCATAAAGCACCGGATGTCGAAAGCGTACATTAGAAATTCTGTAAAAAGAATACTTAACTTAATAAGGTGCCTAAATCAACTTGCAATGACTTCGTTTACTGTGAATTGGGTAGATTACCATTAACTATTATGAGAAAATTAAGAGTGTTCAAATATTGGTGAAACAGTCGGATAATCTGGTATTGAAAACATGTCTTGATGAATTGGTAAATGAGAATGACGTGTGGATATGTGACATTAAGAATGAATTAGTCGCTTTAGGTATTGAATACATGTTTTATTCTAATTCACCAGTAGACTATGCTTTTAAAAGCATTGAGCAGAGATTGACCGATGTTACAAAACAAAACATGTTAACAGATATCTAGTTCGTCGAAAGGTAGATTATATATCGATATCTGATAGATAGCCACTGTGTACAGTTTTAAACCTATAGAAACTAAATATAAATGTATGTGGAGCATCCTCACACAAATTAAATATAGAAATAGGTAGACATAATAATATTACCCAAAGAAATAGAACCTGTAACAATTGTGATTTGTGTGACATCGAGGATGAGTTTCATTTTATTTTGATATGTCCATTATATACAGGTCTGAGGGTAAAATGTATAAAACAATATTACTACAAAAGACATTCTGTTTTTAAATTAATCCAACTATTATCTGTTAATAATGTTAGAGAGTTGTCAAATTTAGGTTAATATCTATACTTGGCTTGCAAAAGACAAAATTTATTAGTGTAGATAATTTTATATTGAACAGTTTTCATGTACATGTATGTAACACTCTCCTGTACACATCTGTAGTTGTTTAATGTTATATATATTATATACCTATAGGCCTTAGAGCTCATCTGCACCCACCACTAGACCAGTGATTCGTTGATTTTATCTTTTTTGGAGATATTTCTTGTTTATTAGACAAATGCTATAGCAAAAGTCTCAAGTAAAATGAAAAAAAAAAAAACCACTGTCATGTTTGATGATTGATAATATTTTACTATTTAGTATTGAAAACTTTGATAGTGCTTAGGTCATGTACCAATGGTAGATCTTTTCTTCTTTGGCTTTCTGAAAAAAAAATCAAGTTTAATAAGTATTGATACATTATGGTATAGAATAGGCACAGAAGCTTCTATAAGATTTAAATTTGAAACATTCAAATTTCAAATACCCTGCAGTAAATTCATATACCCCAAATGTTGATTAAACAGATTCGTAAATTCAAAATTAACCTAAAAACATATATATCTAAATATGAATGGACCCATTTAAGTTTAATTAGAGAATGAGGACACACCTGAGGGATTTTTGTCTTCCAGAGTACAGGTAAATATTTAGATTGTATACTGCACAGCATGCCTTTAGTGAACTCTAGTATTTTGGGGAGATGGACATGGCCAGCCTCAGGACAGGTGTTGACAATGAGACACACCTGTTGATTCATGTATATCTCAAAGGTAATAAAGGTGTGGTCAATGTCCCTATGGTTTGGATGGAGTGGGGGAGCCCAGGTGATCACCATGACAATATTTTTTTCTGTAGACCCAGAAGTACAGGTACATACAGGTATATACTCTACATATATTCTGAATGGACCCCCCTTTGAGTTTATTAGGAGATGCCCCATGACCAGGTGTTAATGTTTTTATCAAAGATGAGGTGTGATCAATGCCCCAAAGGTTGGGGGGGGGGGGGGGGGTATATATATAGGTCATAATGGGGAAAACAATATATATAACCTTTTGATTTTATTAATTTCCCACACAATACAATAAAATATATACCGCAGTATTTAATGTTTTGCTATGTGCAAAAGATATCATAGATATTATATTCCAACACACTCATTCCTTGATCAATCCCTGCAATTCTGTATCAAATATCTGTTTTGAAACACTAAATAATTTACAAAAAGTATAATATTTAATTTAATTTACATTAGACTGATTTATGCTTTTTTCAATTAGTTTCAATTAATGCATTTCTTTCAATAATGGCTTTATTATTCATGAGATCAATGTTAACAGAAGTCATGATTATACTATATAAAATTCTACAGATTATAGCTATCAAATCACTAATCTAATTATAAATATGATATTAAAGACAATGAATTACACAACAAATTTGACTAAACGCGATACAGTAACTATCGAGCAACAATTATTTGAAAACCATTTTGAAATTGGTCAATAAATAAAAAAGGAGTTAAACTGAAACCATGTAGCACTGTCCTTAACACCAGCCATTCATAGTATAACCATAATTTGTTTTGTTTACTTATTTTCACTGGGCAATAACTAAATATTCACAATGAATTACACAGCAAATTTGACTAAACGCGATAGGGTAACTATCGAGCAACAATTATTTGAAAACCATTTTGAAATTGGTCAATAAATAAAAAAAGAGTTAAACTGAAACCATGTAGCACTGTCCTTAACACCAGCCATTCACAGTATAACCATAATTTGTTTTGTTTACTTATTTTCACTGGGCAATAACTAAATATTCACAATGAATTACACAACAAATTTGACTAAACGCGATACAGTAACTATCGAGCAACAATTATTTGAAAACCATTTTGAAATTGGTCAATAAATAAAAAAGGAGTTTAACAAGTAAACTAAAACCATGTAGCATCGTCTTTAACACCTGACATAAGCTAACCAGCGTGGTAATCGCCGTGAAAAGAACGGTCACATGTGCAGTCTTCCGAACATAAAGTACGACGGAATACGTTTGAAACACCAGTTTACATCAAAATAATTGAACTTACGTTTGATTTCCGTGATTTGTTATCGGACAATAGTCTTCTATGAGCTGTCATAAAGCTAACCGTGTTTCAGGCGTACCTTCAATATGGCGTCTAAACAGTAGGAGCAGCAATGCACTATGGGATAAATTACCCGAACTTCCGCTCGGCGGTGACGTTTGGTAAGCCAAAGAGCTTGTTGCAAATCCCTAGTATATAGGTCTCTGGTTATGATGAATTGATATTGTTCATCCAGTTGTTAGGTGTAATTACACTATACCGGGGCTACCGGCTGTCCAGCGAAACAAGGCGTCTTTGGAGAATGTCACATGACGTTTTTATCTGTAAATATTGAATAAAATTTGATGAAACTTAAAAATAAAAAAAAGCCTGGGTTGTCAAATGAACAAAGCTCCCTAATAGTTAAGCTCCTGAAACTCTGACTCCTCACTGAGTACGCACTCGAGTGGAAAACGCACATCCCGAAAAGTGCACCTGGCAACACCCGATTATACAATCATGCGACCTTTTAACCCCATTAAATTATGCAAATGAGCGCGAGCTTGAGGAATCTGAAAGGTTGCAAAATGGCGTTTGGACAGTTTTGGGGAGGAATTCGGTGATGTTTTCACGGATTACTTCGTTTCATGGATGTAAACATTCGTAGAGAGTGATATGGTAGGTTACAGATGAATGTTTCGTAGATAGTATTGACCGTGTCAGTTTGCACATATGCGTTTAAAGTCCATTGAAGTGGGGTGCTGTCTCGCATGTGACGGAGTTGCCCATCTCCTTTCCACAGAGGGCTAGCCTACCCAGACCCTTGCCACTCCATTTTTCAAAGTCCCGCATAACATTTTCTGAAATGATGAATTTTCTGAAAAGGACGTGCATAAGTATAGATTGTTCTTAAAAATATCTTTAAAACAGTTTATTGTCGGCGCACGTCAGGACATCGTCGAAGTGTAGAGCAGCCGAGAAATCATAAGGACTATATATGGAAGTAAAAACACTATCACGTGACAAACTTGTTCTCATAATGCATTTTACACTTCAACCAATCGCATGTATGAAGTCTGGGCACGTGACCCGTTTTACTGCGTATTTACTATAGTGTAACAGGTATTTTGTATAGTTTCACTTGTTCGCATACATCGAGTTACCCGGTGTTGTCATGTCGCCTAAAGGTGTTGGTATGTTTTACAACTATTTTGTTAAACACACACCACAGTGGACAACAATACAGTTGTATAGTTATTTTTTTGTTCATTAATAATTTAACAAAAATTAATTGACAAAATGCCAATTCTCTGATACATCACACTCCACCATACACACACATACATACCACTTACATACCTTATAATAGGAAACTCTACAGCAGAGAATTGAAGGGGGGTGGGGGTGGAGGTGGAGGTAGGGAGTGGGGGTGATATTATGTTACTTCTGGTAGGACGTAATTAGAACAACATAAGCATTTTACCTTGTACACTTGACTACTATGTCTATCCTTCCTTTGATTTCTTGGAATTCATTCTAACTTACTTAATATTATCAGCTTAGGATCATTTTGGGATGACAGTTTGATGGTTTTAGCATGGCAAGCTGTTTGAATGTTTAATACCTATGTAGCGTAAGTCAAAAAGATTTTTTTCAGCTTAAGCAGAATAAAGACATAATGCAAAAATAGTTTTTTTTAGGTAAAGTTAAAGAGATTGTGACTTAAGCCAAAAAGAAAAATTTAACTCAAGCTAAACAGATGTTGTTTTGATTAAATGGATACTTGTCTACCCCTTATGACATGGAATCGCCCATTTTGACCTTGAAAAGCCAACCAGCTGTGTATTGTGCTTCAGAGTGTCCTTGGCTCGGTTATAACCGGAACAAGGACGTTAAGCCCCATCAATCAATCAATCAATTGTGCTTCAGAAATTCAAACCTCAGGTGACCGTTTAGTTAAGGCCCACAGGCCTCTTGTTAGCCCACCATCATCAGATGGTGGGCTATTCAAATTACCCTGTGTCCGTGGTCCGTCCGTCCCTCCGTCCGTCCGTCCGTAAACAATTCTTGTTATCGCTAATCCTCAGAAAGTACTGCAGGGATCTTTCTCAAATTTCATATGTAGGTTCACCTTGGTGCCTAGTTATGCATATTGCATTTTGAGACCAATCGGAAAACAAAATTGGCCGACAGGCAGCCATCTTGGATTTTGACAATTGAAGTTTGTTATCGCTATTTCTCAGAAATCACAGAAGGAATCTTTCTCAAATTTCATATGTAGGTTCTCCTTGGTGCCTAGTTATGCATATTGCATTTTGAGACCAATCGGAAAACAACATGGCCGACAGGCAGCCATCTTGGATTTTGACAATTGAAGTTTGTTATCGCTATTTCTCAAAAAGTACTTAAGGGATCTTTCTCAAATTTCATATGTAGGTTTCCCTTGGTGCCTAATTATGCATATTGCTTTTTGAGACCAATCGGTAAACAACATGGCCGACAGGCAGCCATCTTGGATTTTGACAATTGAAGTTTGTTATCGCTATTTCTCAGATAGTAATAAAGGGATCTTTCTGAAATTTCATATGTAGGTTTCCCTTGGTGCCTAGTTATGCATATTGCTTTTTGAGACCATTCGGTAAACAACATGGCCGACAGGCAGCCATCTTGGATTTTGACAATTGAAGTTTGTTATCGCTATTTTTCAGAAAGTAGTGAAGGGATCTTCCTCAAATTTCATATTTAGGTTCCCCTTGTTTGAAAAGTACTTGAGAGATGTTTCTCAATTTGCACAGATTAGTAAGAGGAAAGGAAAATAGAGAAAAGATCAATCTGGCATGGAACCTATAAAGATCATTCAATGGTGGGCGCCAAGATCACTCTGGGATCTCTTGTTTTCATAGAGCCATGATTGTTTACGTTAGTTACAAGTAGTTTCGATGGGTGAATATATTCATACGTGGCATGGATTGATGTCACGTTTTGGGTGTCATTTATGCTCGCAAAGTCATTAATTATGCTCGCATAGACTGAAAATCATTTTACTTAGTTTATATTGTGGCTTTGTACCTTGTACACTTGACTACTATGTCTATCCTTCCTTTGATTTCTTGGAATTCATTCTAACTTACTTAATATTATCAGCTTAGGATCATTTTGGGATGACAGTTTGATGGTTTTAGCATGGCAAGCTGTTTGAATGTTTAATACCTATGTAGCGTAAGTCAAAAAGATTTTTTTCAGCTTAAGCAGAATAAAGACATAATGCAAAAATAGTTTTTTTTAGGTAAAGTTAAAGAGATTGTGACTTAAGCCAAAAAGAAAAATTTAACTCAAGCTAAACAGATGTTGTTTTGATTAAATGGATACTTGTCTACCCCTTATGACATGGAATCGCCCATTTTGACCTTGAAAAGCCAACCAGCTGTGTATTGTGCTTCAGAGTGTCCTTGGCTCGGTTATAACCGGAACAAGGACGTTAAGCCCCATCAATCAATCAATCAATTGTGCTTCAGAAATTCAAACCTCAGGTGACCGTTTAGTTAAGGCCCACAGGCCTCTTGTTAGCCCACCATCATCAGATGGTGGGCTATTCAAATTACCCTGTGTCCGTGGTCCGTCCGTCCCTCCGTCCGTCCGTCCGTAAACAATTCTTGTTATCGCTAATCCTCAGAAAGTACTGCAGGGATCTTTCTCAAATTTCATATGTAGGTTCACCTTGGTGCCTAGTTATGCATATTGCATTTTGAGACCAATCGGAAAACAAAATTGGCCGACAGGCAGCCATCTTGGATTTTGACAATTGAAGTTTGTTATCGCTATTTCTCAGAAATCACGGAAGGAATCTTTCTCAAATTTCATATGTAGGTTCTCCTTGGTGCCTAGTTATGCATATTGCATTTTGAGACCAATCGGAAAACAACATGGCCGACAGGCAGCCATCTTGGATTTTGACAATTGAAGTTTGTTATCGCTATTTCTCAAAAAGTACTTAAGGGATCTTTCTGAAATTTCATATGTAGGTTTCCCTTGGTGCCTAATTATGCATATTGCTTTTTGAGACCAATCGGTAAACAACATGGCCGACAGGCAGCCATCTTGGATTTTGACAATTGAAGTTTGTTATCGCTATTTCTCAGATAGTAATAAAGGGATCTTTCTGAAATTTCATATGTAGGTTTCCGTTGGTGCCTAATTATGCATATTGCTTTTTGAGACCATTCGGTAAACAACATGGCCGACAGGCAGCCATCTTGGATTTTGACAATTGAAGTTTGTTATCGCTATTTCTCAGAAAGTACTAAAGGGATCTTTCTCAAATTTCATATGTAGGTTTCCCTTGGTGCCTAGTTATGCATATTGCATTTTGACACCAATCGGAAAACAACATGGCCGACAGGCAGCCATCTTGGATTTTGACAATTGAAGTTTGTTATCGCTATTTTTCAGAAAGTAGTGAAGGGATCTTCCTCAAATTTCATATTTAGGTTCCCCTTGTTTGAAAAGTACTTGAGAGATGTTTCTCAATTTGCACAGATTAGTAAGAGGAAAGGAAAATAGAGAAAAGATCAATCTGGCATGGAACCTATAAAGATCATTCAATGGTGGGCGCCAAGATCACTCTGGGATCTCTTGTTTTCATAGAGCCATGATTGTTTACGTTAGTTACAAGTAGTTTCGATGGGTGAATATATTCATGCGTGGCATGGATTGATGTCACGTTTTGGGTGTCATTTATGCTCGCAAAGTCATTAATTATGCTCGCATAGACTGAAAATCATTTTACTTAGTTTATATTGTGGCTTTGCCACCACAATGTAAAAATGTATGTGAATAGACTTCTTTATATCACACCAGTATTGGATTTTATGTGCCAGTAGTTGAAATTATTTGTCACACATAAAATCCAATACTGATTGTGATATACAAAAGTCTATTCACATGAGCTTGTTTGGCTGTTTTTATATTCTGAGAGAAGGAAACAAGAATTCTTGTGCAATGGTTAACCAACAGTTTTAATCTATGATGTATTCCTCTTCTTCTTGTATTGAAATTGAACGTGTAATAAATTATGATCTGAAATGTATAGACGGTTGGTCGAAACAATGGTTTGTTACATTTAATCCTAACAAAACAAAAGTATTATTTATCTCTAACATAACACATGATTATGACTTTGAGCTACATTGAAACTATTCTTCAATTTTCAGAAAACCATAGGCACTTAGGTGTTACGCTTAGTTCAAATGCCAAATGGAATGATCATATAGAAAACATCTATTATTCAGCGTTAAAAAAAGTCAATGCATTGAGAAAGTTAAAATTCTTGGTAAAGAGAAAAATACTTAGTAAAATATATTTATGTTTCATACTTCCAACCTTGGAATATGCTTGTGAACTTTGGAGTGGGTGTACTCAATACCATATAGATCTGTTAGAAAAAATGTAACTCGAAGCAGCTAGAATTGTCACAGGACTGCCTCGATATGCTAGCAAACAATCACTTTATTATGAAACTGGTTGGGAAACTTTAAAAAGTCGGCGAGAAAGAAGAACACTTAGTTTATTTTATAAAATGCATAATAAAATGACTCCTCCATACCTCTATAATTTATTACCTGGTTTAGTTGGTGAAAGAAATCCATATCCATTGAGAAATAATAGCAACTATATTATCCCTTTTTATAGTTTAACAAATACTCGATCATCTTTTATACCAGCTACGACTAGACTTTGGAACAATCTCCCGGAAACTGACAGAAATCAGCCATCTCTGAATACTTTTAAAAAACATATACATATAGAAAATGAAAGCCCCCCTTCATATTTTAATTGTGGAACTTGTTATCTCAATATTCTTCTTATTAAATTAAGACATAATTGCAGTGCATTAAATAATGATCTTTATAGAGTAAATTTAACTGATTCACCATCATGTACCTGTGGTTATCCATGTGAAAACTCGTACCATTTTTTATTAGAATGTCCTATATATAATAATATATTTAAGGAACGATATGTTAATAAAGTTGAATCATTATCAACCAATACAACTGGATACTCTCCTGTATGGGCATTTCTATCTGAAACCGGAACATAAAATTATTTTTGAAAGTGTCCAAGAATTCATTCATGCTAGTAATAGATTTTAAATATATCCCTGCAGAATAGGTGAGACTATGAGACTATTTTAAACACTTTATATCATACAAATGCTCTTAGTATTCCATCTCCTATATTCCTGTCTTTCTATTAATTCCCTACACAATTCTATCACCGTCCTTTCTGGAACGTTACGAATTGATATTTTTGTATAAACTGTCCACTAATTTTTTGATATGTTCTGTAAATATTATTCTGCCTGGCACAATGAAAAGTTACCTAGCAGGAGCTTGATTATCTAAAGGAGAACGATTAAGGAATGAGCATAAAAGGACAATGATAAGATGAAGGAGCGTGCATATGTAGTCAGTTTGTTCCAGGCAGATATTATATTATGTTATTGTGTGTAAATCAAATATTTTTGTTAGACATAAATTAATCATTGTATAATTATCTGTATTCCCTTCACTTTCTCTCTTTAGTCTTCCTTTTCTAATTTGTCAATCGTAAAATTAATGTAAATGTCCATTGTTTTGTGTCACATGTTGTAATAATTAGGGCCCCGCATCGAGAGATGCGGGTGCCCTATAGTAATCAGGTTGTCCGTCTGTCCGTCTGTCCATCCGTCTGTCCGTCCGTCTGTCTGTCTGTCCGTCCGTCTGTCCGTTTTTTTTCTTCTGCACAAAAATGATTGAAGGAGATGAAGGATTTGTATCAAATTAGAACTGATGATTCCTCATGCATCCTAGATCAGATGTGTTGTATTTCATGCAAATCGGATTCAAAATGGCTGTTAGGCGGCCATATTGGATTTTAACATTAACATGAAAATACTGGATCTTTGTTGTTTCTAACTGTTCACTATTCGATTATGCAAAGTGTCAAGAAATAAACCAAGAGTTAACTGACAGAATGATCAAACTCATAGTTCAAGGTCACAAATTCAAAGGTCAACGGTCAAGGTCATCCTGGGTCGGCTTCAAAATGCCAGGTAATCGACCCTTTTGGATTTTAGCAGTCAAAACAATTTTGACATTTTCTTATCAATGAATGATCTTGTTTTTGATATGCTTTTATATAAATTTGAAACATTGGTTATAGCAGATTGCAGAATTGTTTATTACAACTGCTGTGCTCTTTATGGTAAGTATAAAAATGTTTTATTTCATTTGTAGAAGCATGCCAATACTTATGGACGAAATTCATTATATATGAACCATTTCATCATATTCGTGTATGTCAGTTTACTTTAACTCCCTTGACACCTGCGAAAGCTTATATGTAAGAATTGTAATCATAAATTGCACTTCAACAGTTTTCCAATGTATATGCAATTCAATCATTTTTTTTTCAGATTTTTTCTTTTTCCTGAGATAAAAGAATGTGACCATTCCACACAGTTAAACTCTAATGGAAACAAAATACTTTGACATGATCAAAAACATTTATACAAAAACTTTTCTTATTTATTGCTGAAGCTTTTTTTTAAATTCAGAATTGTTTTCTAACACTAACAAATTTAACATCACTGTACTATAACTCTAAAATACAAATATTCATTGGAGCATCAGACATATTGCGGGGCCCTTTCTGATGTATCAGTGTTCTAGTTTTTTGGAGGAGAGGGCTTTAATAAGTGGTATAACTTGTGCCCAATCCTCATGCTTACAGTTTGAAGCAATAAAAATATTATTTAAACCTAGCATTTTTAAGAGAGTTTTCTTAGCTCAGCTAGTCCAAAGAACTGATGAGCATATGTCATGGCATGTTGTCCATAGACTTGAAAAGATTTGTTCTGAATTCGCTGGCACCTACTTAGAAGGTCGCAGGGGTAAGATTTGTTAAACTCATTAAACAAAGTCTTTTCACTAAGCAAAACAAAAGAACCAGGGCCGTGATATTGGACCAGTAGCACACTTGGATGAATTGCAACTGAGTTTGTTAAATTGAATGACCTATGCTTAAGGTCACAGGGGTCAAAATCTTTAAACCTCTTCTGAAGATACAAGAAGCCTATAGGGTGTTGATACTTGGTGAATAATTTGCTGGTATGAAGGGCTAATATTCGACCTTTGTCCGTTAAGGCACATGAGTCAAATATGTTAAAATCTTTAAACCTCTTCTGAAGATACAAGGGGCCTAGGGTTATGCTATTTAGCCAGTAACATGCTGGGAACTCATTTCTTGGGTAATATGAGGGATAAAGGCCCATTGATCCTCTTCCATGAAATTTACTTATTGTTGATTCAAACGAGCTGAGGTATACCATATATCTATGAAGGTATACATCATTGATTCAAACGAGCGGTGGTTTACCATATATCTATGAAGGCCCATGAAGGTATCACAACGATTTTTCTGGTTGTTGCGATGTTTTGTCGAATGAATATATAATCCAAGATGGTCAGGTACGGTCCAAAATATAGTATTTATTAAAGGAATGAGTCGGCAGGCGATTTCCGGAATGTCCGTAAATCGACCCGTGCAGTCCGAACTCTAGGTTCTAATTCCTTTTTACAGCATATAGTACATGGTATTTAACGTAAAGTTATAAAAGTGATTGACAGCCTTGACAGGTATCAGTTAATTACATATAATTGCTCAGCTGGTTATATGTCGGACAGGTGAGATATGCACGTTAATTGTCCTTTGTCCGAGGCTAAGGTGTCATACTGGCAGACCAGTTAGTTAATCCGGTAACAATGAGTAAAAGGAATTAGATGTATTCATGTCAAAAGATAGAAACTTGTAGCCTCTGGTAGAGATATAATTAATAGCTTGCTTTTAAAGTACAAATTGTCACATTGTGTAATAAAATTACGAAACTTTCTAAGTGGAAATACATAATAATAACTTCGTTGGAATGTCCAATTTATGAAATAAGATATTAAACAAATGTTCGAAAATAGCACTATTATCATAAATCCTTTATAATAAAATATGGTGGACAAAGCATCCAAAGATATGGTGGACAAAGCATCCAAAGATATGGTGGCCAAAGCATCCAAAGATATGGTGGACAAAGCATCCAAAGATATGGTGGACAAAGCATCCAAAGATATGGTGGACAAAGTACCCAAAGATATATTGGACAAAGCATCCGAAGATATAGTGGACAAAGCATCCGAAGATATAGTGGACAAAGTACCTAAGAGATGATGAATTCAGTGTCTACTAATTGAAAATGGCTGACATTTTATTACTCTACAATTACAGAGTTTATAATGTATAAATTATATAGTGAGGAAGAACTATGAGAAAATTATCTCAAAAACAGTTATTATGATCATGATAACTGCTTACAAATGATTTGTGTCTGTGTTGAATGATTTATTAAGTGATGATTTAATATGCTGTACAGTTTATAGAATATTCAAATTCATTTTATTGTGTAAATATATGTTAAATATGCCAGTGTATAAGCTTGTATCGGGTATCTTAATGAGTTATAATGATGAAAAAAAATGAAATGTACATATACTTCATACCTGACAATTTGCTTGCTATATAGTAAAATTGTATAATGACTTGCTGTTAAGTCTTTGGATAAAATAATGAATGTGGAGTGTGGGAGCTTTACAACTCAAGTGTGAATATTGAGAGATCTATAGGTATACATAGGAGACAGTGAAACCTACCTATAGAATATATATAAATATCTTATAGACATATTTTGTTTTTCTAAATAACCGTTACTTATAAATTATTATATATAGAAGGAGTCAAATTGTTTTTGCGATTTTTTTTTTCTGTTAAGAAAATATTAGAGGATGTTTTTAGGAATTATTTTCCTTTTTGATACGTTTATTGTGAAACATATTATAATTTGGCAGAAGGAGAAAGCTAGATTATGACCCAAGTGAGTGTGAGGGTGCTGGCCTTTTACAAGGACCCGTGGACTTTGACCAACTTTGAAGTAGGGGCCAGCACCAGAGTGGACAATTTATATAGAACTTCTGTATTGGTTAAACCTTAGTGAAATATTGATTCCAGTGAATAAAATAAATATCTAAGAAGAAGAGACTGTGTCCATATTGTTTCAAAGGAAATTACAGCTCACCACGGGGTTTATATAAAAGGGGTTTCATCAGGGTGTGGCTTATTCTACCAATGCTAATTCCCCAACCCAATAACTGTGTAGCCACATCCTGAAGGACACAAACCCCAGAGTAACATCACCACCCCATACAAGGAACACACACACCCCACAATCCTCGTGGTGACAAAGGTACAATTGAGATATATTTTGACTCCAGCTTTGATTCCTTTACAGCTATACCATTGACAACAATGAGGCAGATAACACGTTCATCTTCAGCCTAAACATAAGTCTATGTTTGGAAGGACTCTCGGCAGGTTGTATGGAGCAGATCAAAGTTTTTAAGAACGCAGCATTACCTAAACCTGGGTGCAATTGGGCCATGGGTTTCAGTATTCCAGGTTAGTCATGAATTGTGGAAGAAGCAACTATATGGTTGTGAATTATTATTAGGTCATCTGACCTGAAGAGTGAGGATGACCACACTCACTTTCTTCTGTTGTTGGGGCATCACGCTCCATCTGCCTATAGTAAACTTTACACATTTCAAACTTGCTTGAAATGATCCTGAGATGATCTTGACCAAGTGTTCTTTTTGGGGCCAGTCAGAAATCTGAGATGGCCACCACGGCTGCCGCCTTGAAAACCAATTTCTCAACTTCTATCGGAGGGATTCAGCTCAAACTTGCCTGTTACGATCATGAGATGGTCTGACCAAGTTTTTCGGAGCCAGTGTGACATACAAGATGGCCACCATAGCTGCCTTCTTGAAAACCACATATCAAACTTATTCTCAAGTTCTACCTGTGGGGTTCAGCTCATACTTGCATAAAATGATCCTGAGATTGTCCTTACCAAGTGTTTTGGGCCTGGTGATATCCAAGATGGCCACCATAGCTGCCTTCTTGAAAACCACATTTCAAATTTATTCTAAAGTTCTGCCAGTGCGATTCAGCTCAGACATGCCTGGTAGGATCCTGATATTGTTCTGACCAAGCATTACATGTGATGGATGATTATTTTATACCCTAAATAACTAGTACCAGTAAAACATGTTTGTTAATTATGATTTAAGTGGTGTAATGGTAAAAGATTAACAAGGATCAAGTGTAAGAATTATGAACAAAATTCAAATAGAAACAAAATTGCTCAGAATCTACAAATTTTCAAAATTTCACACCAGAACTTCCGCACTCGACACAAAGCTGTGAATGCCACATCCGGATCCACTACAGTTCAGCATACCTTAACAGATGCGGAGAGAGCTCGCAGGTACGAGTTGAAACATTAATATTTTAATACTGTTAAATGTAATTTGTATTGCCACATCATTACATTTTACAAACATCACAGCTTAACTGACCAGTTATAGTAAGCAGTTTGTTACCTAAATATTTTGCATCAAACTGGTATTGGCAGAAATATTTCTCACTTTTTAGCAATATCCAAAAATTATCATGACATTTGTATTAAGTAATGCTTTCAGGCCTAATAAATCCAGATATGTATTAGAATAATGGACCAATAAATGACAACTCACATTGTTTCAATTTACACAGGTACAGAGAGCGAAAGAAAAATGATGAAAATTATAAACAAAAAGAAAGAGAAAGAAAGAAAACCGCCAGAGCAAACAGAACAAAGGAACAGATTCAAACTGACAACATAATATCTAAGGAGCGGCAAAAGAGGTATTAAAACTTGTCAGTTCGTTTTGAAAACAATAGTAATTGGAACAGACATTGTTTTATTTGAAGATGTTGTAGAAAATCAAGTAATTCTGCTTGTAAACCAGTATATATATTTCATAACTACTTTTTTGACCATTGAAAGAAAATATAATTTTTTTTCTTTAGATTTAAAAACTGCTATTTAAAGAAAGTAATATGTGATATATTATCTGTTAGGTACAGGGAAAGACTTAAAGCAAGGGGCATTAAACCTCAGCAGAATAAACCAGCAAGGATTCTAACCAGGAAGGAGAGAGAGAAAAAGCGAGAATACTGGAGAGAGAAAAAGGCTGAATGAAGATCAAGACATTCCAGCCAAAAAAGGAGGAGAGTAAAGGAAAAAGATAGAGAGTATCGAAGAACATTGAAAGAAAGAAAAGCAAATATGACCGAGGAAACAAGACAATGTAAACCAAAAAGTAAAAGGACAGAAACACAGAGAAAGCTTCAATTTATGGACAAGTCTTCAGCTGTCTTGCAAAACATCATCCATGATGACAAGGCATTAAAAAGAAAGTTTATAAGAAAAATATCTTTCTTGAAGAAGTACAGACTCAACAATACATTTTCAAAATACATTGGGATCAGGGAATCAGTTATTAGCAAGGGCTCCAAAAACCAAGAAGATTCTCAAAGAAAGCGAATGAAGGATGCCACAAGTGAGGATGTACAGAAATTGATTGGAGACTTTTTTGAAAGGCCAGATGTCTCAACAAATCTTCCATCAGCAAAGAGAGTTAAACAGGACAATTTGGAAAGGAAAGTGCTGGACAAGCCCATAACCTCAGTGTATGCAGATTTCAAAGAAAATCACCCCAATGTTTCTGTCAGTATGTCAACTTTCAAAAGGAACAAGCCAAATAACATTGAGTCAACCAGAAAGCAACACTGGGAAGGGTGTTTGTGTGACCTATGTACCAATATTGACCTGAAATTGAAAGCTTTGAATCAATTGGCCACAAAGAAAGGGTCTGAGATCAAGATGAAGGACAAATATGAGTGCTTAGGAATAACACTGTGTCAAAAAAGTGGAAGATATCATCAGCAGGAATGCATCATGCGCAAATATTTAGATTGTAGTGTAGACAACATTGTAGCCCATTACCAGCCTCTTGCTACACAGTGCATAGAGGAGGAGGTTACATACACCAAATGGGAAAGAGTTAAAAAAAACTGTTAATGGAAAGGACGTTACATGTATAAGAATGATGCTAGTAACCAAGAAACAAAGCTGCACTGAAGTGGTGGTGGAATTGTCAAAAGAGTTACAACCTTTGGCACAACACTTGTTTGTTGCTGCATGGCAGCAAGACCAATTTTCAAAATTACGAAAGAAAATTCCTGAAGGCTATGTATTGCTGAATATGGATTTTTCAGAGAACTTTGCATGTATATCTCAAAATGAAATACAAAGTGCTCACTGGCGGCACGAACAAGTAACAATTCATCCAATTATTGCCTTCTACAGATGTTTGAAGGCAGGTTGTGATGAAACTGTAGTAGAATCACTAATCTTCATTTCAGAAGACAAACAACACGATGCACACGCTGTAATGAAATTTGTAAAAATAGCAAACAAGCATCTGACAGAACAACAAGGACTTGTGATCAATAAGGAAATCCAAATGACTGATGGATGTTCTGCTCAATATAAGTCAAGACAACCATTAACTGATTTGTCATACAGTATCTTGGATTTTGGGTTCCCATCCGAAAGACATTTCTTTGGTTCTCGTCACGGAAAAGGCCCTTCTGATGGGGCAGGAGCTGTTGTGAAAAGCTTTGTAAGAAGAGGTGTCCTTGGTCAGAAAGCAGTCGTAAACAATGCATAGGATTTTTTCAACTATGCTCAAAAACTTGAAAAAGATGAAGAAAATTCCAAAAGAACATTGTTCCTTGTGGATGATAACGACAGAAACAGGCGAGATAGAACAAACACAAAAACTCTTGTTGGTATTAGAAAAATACAATGTGCTAAAACTGTGGAAAAGAACAAGATTTCTACAAGGAATCTCGGCTGCTTTTGTGAACCCTGTTTGAAAGATACAGACCATCCCTGTGAAAACTCTGTCTATGTTGAAGGATGGGTAACACGAGACCTAGAAGGTGTAAGGTAAGTTCAGAAACGACAGACCATTATCCCCACGTCATATTTTTGAAGGTACAGTGTAATTTTTTTCTGTAGACTGTTTTTAATTGTCGTTGATTTGTCAAACCTGTCAAATCACTTTGAAACCTATACAGAGATATTGCCATCTGATGGTATGCTAGACTCTAGTTAAACTCATTATCTTCAGAAGAGGTTGTGGTGGAGGTAGGACCAGAGGAGGACATGGTAGAGTGAGGACCAGAGGAGGGCATGGTACAGCCAGAACCAGAGGTGGGCGTGGCAGAGCTAGGACCAGAGGAGGGCGTGGCAGAGCTAGGACCAGAGGAGGGCATGGTAGATTACTGAACAGAGGAGGGCATGGTACCGCCAGAACTAGAGGTGGGCATAGCAGAGCAAGAGGTGGGCGTGGCAGAGCTAGAATTACCGGTACATGTATTGGGGGAGACAGAGAATCTGATGAGTCTAGTACAGAGTCTGTGTACTCTAGCATGGATGAAAATGACTTGGCAAATTCTGATGACTCATCTGATGACACAGGATATCTTCCTGACAGAGAAGAGAATGTAGTCGACAACAGTTATTCTGAAGAGGAAACCTTGCATATCTCTGGACTTAGTGGAATTATGGAAAGTCTTCAGGTAAAATATTAGATATAAGTATGTGTTAGTGTGCGACACTTATTAAGTCATACTATGGCATAATAATGAACTTTTGCATTTCGTTCCTTTGTAATTCTATTATTTGTTATTCTTTCAGAATGATATGGCAATGTCACCAGTAATACCAGATGTCGATTTAATTTTAAACTACGAAATGAAGGTAAATATTGAATGACCCTGTATTGTAGTGATTACATCATTTCAGATGAAAAATGTATATACATATATATGCATTTGGAAGTACCGTCAATTAGTTATTTTACAACAGATTAATTATACAGGTTGTGCTTAACGGGATATGATCGAGACACTTTCCCTACTAGGTTCCTTGAATAATCTAATGATTTATGAAACTTATATGTTAAAAAAAGGTTTCTGAAACACCATCAAAACGGATGTTTATAAACACTTTTTGCTTCATAAATCTTACTATTCATCCACAATGACTCATTCAAATGTTTTCAGACACTTATTGTAAATGTAAATAATTGTTAGATAATTGAGAAATATGTTAACATTTTTTTTCTAACTGTTGAATATACCAAAAATATGGTTAAATTCTTAAATTAAATCATAAACAATATTTGCAGGAAGAAGATTTATATTCTACAGTTATGAATGATGGTGAGTCCAACCTTCAAATTGCTCAGTCAATTGTTGAGGATCAATATGCTACACTAGTCCCACAGGAGACGGACCAGCATACTCCCTCAGTTCCACAGGAGACGGACCAGCATACTCCCACAGGAGACGGACCAGTGTACTCTCTCAGTTCTACAGGAGATGGAACAGCATACTCCCTCAGTCCCACAGGAGACGGACCAGTGTACTCTCTCAGTTCCACAAGAGATGGACCAGCATACTCCCTCAGTCCCACAGGAGACGGACCAGTGTACTCTCTCAGTTCCACAAGAGATGGACCAGCATACTCCCTCAGTCCCACAGGAGACGGACCAGTGTACTCTCTCAGTTCCACAAGAGATGGACCAGCATACTCCCTCAGTCCCACAGGAGACGGACCAGCGTACTCCCTCAGTTCCACAAGAGATGGACCAGCATATTCCCTCAGTCCCACAGGAGACGGACCAGCGTACTCTCTCAGTTCCACAGGAGATGGACCAGCATACTCTCTCAGTCCCACAGGAGATGGACCAGCGTACTCCCTCAGTTCCACAGGAGATGGACCAGCATACTCCCTCAGTCCCACAGGAGACGGACCAGCATACTCCCTCCGTCCCACAGGAGACGGACCAGCATCCTCCCTCAGTTCCAGAGGAGACGGACCAGCGTACTCTCTCAGTTTCTACAGGAGATGGACCAGCATACTCCCTCAGTCCCACAGGAGACGGACCAGCATACTCCCTCAGTTCCACAGGAGACGGACAAGCGTACTCCCTCAGTTTCACAGGAGATGCACCAGCATACTCCCTCAGTTCCACAGGAGATGGACCAGCATACTCCCTCAGTTCCACAGGAGACGGACAAGCGTACTCCCTCAGTTCCACAGGAGATGGACCAGCATACCCCTCAGTTCTACAGGGGATGGACCAGCATACTCCCTCAGTTTCACAGGAGACAGACCAGCATCCTCCCTCAGTTCCACAGGAGATGGACCAGCATACTCCCTCAGTTCCACAGGAGATGGACCAGCATACTCCCTCAGTTCCACAGGAGATGGACCAGCATACTCTCTCAGTTCTACAGGAGACGGACCAGCATCCTCCCTCAGTTCCACAGGAGATGGACCAGCGTACTCTCTCAGTTCTACAGGAGATGGACCAGCATACTCCCTCAGTTCCACAGGAGATGGACCAGCATACTTCCAATATTAAACAGCCTACTGCTGTCAAAGTTAGGCCAAGGTTAGTTGTGAAAAGTCCATACAATTAATTTGCCTCAATGTGACAATGTATAATGACAGAAAATCGCATAGCTTTTAAATTGTTTGTGAAATTATGAAGTATAGTGTTAAAGACAGAAAAAGACGAATGGATTTAATTTTGTTTACGCATGTGCATAACATTATTACACAGTATATAATCAATCCTTATAACTCCCAGTTATTGGTACCTTATGTTTCAACAATCTTTCAATCATAAGTCAGGGCAATTCTTAAGAATTGCTCATGGCACATCAATTCTCCCTGCTGTTGTAAGTATTAGATGACCAATTAGAAATAGTTTTGTTAAATGTTTTCCTTAATTTGCTGTTATCTTTACATTGGAAGTTAAAAGAAATGATATTAGAATTAATAAACATAAATCAAATTTCCCTTTCCCGAGATTAATTTATTCATAATGTGTAAATGTTTTGTTGACATTAGGTAAGTTTTCTTCTTTTTTTTAATGTTATTTTTTTTTTTTTTTTTTTTTTGAGTTTTCGACTGTTGCTTCTAAGTGATGCTCTGCAATGAGTAGTATTCTTAAATTTTTCAACATAGAATAGCACAGAAATTTATGAGGATAAGCATGAAAGTCTGCTGCAATGCACAGTAGTGAATCATCAGTAAATTATGCAAGTATTGCAGTATTGTATGTGAATTTTAGAAAAACTCTTTGCACATGAATTGCAGAATTATAAATTTAATATTAACGAATTACATTGATAAATACAATGATGTTCTACAATATAATTATTAAAAACAGTCTCCTGACATGTACACAACACAGTACTCTTACAATTTCACTGTACATGTATTTGACCAATTTGAAAATGATTAGCAGATTTATAGTCAACATCTTTTAAGTAAGACCATATGACTAGTATACACACAGATATATAATTGAATGGTGTTTTTCATATTTTCACAGGTGGACAACTGGCCATTTGTTCTCTTTTATTCAAACACGGAAGGAAAGTGGCAGGAGGGACGTATCAGGCATGCTGTTGTGCATGATGATGTTGCTAGGGAGCTCAACCCCCCAGACATCATCATGCATGGATCAAGATCATTCTACATATTTAAGGGTAAGAAATAAATTGTTTTTTATTTGTTTTAAGAAACAAAAGGGAAAATGCTGGGAAAATGGAGACATTTATATCATGTAAAAGTCAGAATTATTATACATTTATTTATATACCCCTGCTCAAGGAAACGTGCTAGTAAACCCTCAATACCATCATTTACAAGTCCCTCAGATAATATATATTAGTTTTCTAGCAAAATAGGAAAGCAGCAGGTCACCAATAACATCAGAAATAGGGTTTTAGTTATGAAATAAAATCATGTTGTGCAATATCAAAAGACATTGTTTCATTTAATCTGTTCTCTTTTTCTTCCAGACCTGTCGAAAATGTGACTTAAGTTTGTCCACATGCTCTACTCCAGAGGCAGATCCTTTCATTTTCAAAATATTTTTCTCCCTCAACTGAGATCTCAGCAGACATCAACAGAGCACCCTGGGATCTGTCAGTTTATGTTACATGTAATTTTGAAACATTATGGAATATCCTCTGCATCCATCTGTAAATTTGTAAAATCTTTAAAAATGGTTTATACTTCAGATTTTGCTTGATAATTTGTTATTAATGCCCTTACGTTAATCTGTTTTGTGAGGTCTTACAAAATAATGAAATAGAAAATAATAGTTTTCTCCTTTTGACATGCTTTTGATGCAACATTTTTGAAATTTTTGTGGAAAGTTTTTGTGCATATTCAATTTGTTATGGTCCACTCAACTTTCACTTAAGAAGACATTAATGGCATGATTAGTGCAAAGATTTATTTCACATAGACTAACATTTACTAAGAGCAGCTCATTCTTTTCACTTATGAGTCTGTAAAATTTGCCTGTTCAAAGTTTTCTTAATAAAGTGTAATATTATGACCAGGTTTATTGTGTCACCATTATGCTTGTATTTCAAATGATGTAAAGTGCAAGTGGCATATAGCCATTGCTTTAGTACATCTGATAGTGTCTGCTAATTTGTTTCATCATCTGAGATCTAAGGAAAATAAGATGGCTGTCAATACACTTGAACATGAAGAAAAACATGATAATTACATTTGTGTATTGTTATTATTTCATTTTAATAACCAATTTGTCAGATGAATTGAATACATAATGTAATCTAAATAGATTTTGGCGGTGTTTAGTTAACGGTACATGTACTGTAGTAGTATATAATGTAAAATTTATTTATTTGAATTTCCAATAATGACAATCAGATCTGGAGTGACTCACTAAAAACTGCAAATGTTATTATGAAACATAAATAAAAAATTGGACAATGTTTTGTGCTACAACTTTAAAAAAAAATTAGTTTTCAAATTCTTTCTTCCGTTAAGTTAGATGTTCTACAATTGTCAGTGCCTTTGTTACTAACAAACTGACACAGCTGTTTGAATAAAGAAGGATACTAGATCACGTGATCTTTGATAGCGTCACTCTCTCAGAAAATTCCCGCAGGTCAAAAGGTAGGCGCCATCTTAATATTGATTTATTTACGTTTGCCAAGTTTGTTTATCTTCCGGGTCACAACCTTTTTGCTCGGTCATGCATGTGAAGGTGTTAGTGATGGGCCATAGTTATATTAGAAGGCTCGGGGAGGCGGTGAACGGTTCTAATTCAAACTGGACTAATCTTCGTTTGTCGGACGATGATGTTTTGGTTTCATTTAAAGGCAAGGGAGGCGGCAAGGTGCGCGATATGGTATCAGGGGAATTTTCAAGAGTTGTAACACACGTCAAACCTGATATTGTTGTTCTGCAAATAGGCGGAAATGATTTGGACAATACCAATGTGGTCCCGGCAAAAATAGCACAGGACATTATGTCGGTGGCTGGCTGGCTAGTGTCTGGACATGCCGTCCGCCATGTTTGTATTATGCAGCTTTTGCCCCGAGAAAGGACAAGGCAGTTATCGCCAAGTCGGTATAATGAGTTGGTTCGTCAAGTGAATCGGGAGTTGAAGGACGTTATATCACGGATACATCATATATCTTACCACAAGCACAAGGGACTAAAGGCCAGTATAAATAACGTGTTTCTGCCAGATGGGGTGCATTTGAACAATTCCTGTGGACTACCTAAATATATCAGGAGTGTTCGGGGAGCGGTTTTCTCATCATATCGGAGAATTTCCAATTAGATCAACCACGATATGTAAGTGTTTAACTTTTTCCGATAAGTTTGTATTAACTCTGTTAACGACTTGAAGATATACTGTGCAGTAGCAATCGATTAGTCTTACGGAAATTTTTCTGTTGTGGCGGGGGTGGTCTCGAACGATAAAAGCTAGGTTTACTCGCTTGACACATGCGCCGTGTGGTAGAAAGATTGCTTCCGGGGGCGTCTCGAAGGTATAAACAAATGTGTACAAATGAGTCTTCCGGTATAAACAGTTTAGCGGGTTCTACGGATAAGTTAATCCTAGTTAAAGGAGGTCTGGTGGATTGTCAGGTCTGTATTAAGTTGTAGTGGCTACCCATATTTGAAATCCGAGTTGTATTAAGTATTTTATGAGATCACTCGCTAGTTTGCGGGGCAGGTGTTGTGTGATACAGGTTCATGTGGGATAGTGTGGGTTCACGCTATCACCATTGGTGAGCTGCATCTATGTGATAAACACATGTGGGCATGGTACATGCACCATTGTTGTGTCGTGTTCATGTGGGATAAAGTAATACTTTTCCCATTGTTGAGCGATTATACACATCAGACTTGGTTACTTGGATTTCTTGTGGTGCAGCTATAACTTTGCTTTGTTGTTAGGGTGATAATTATTTATCCATGTGTAACTGACAGTAGGAGTTTACATAAGAAATTGCTGGGGAGTCAAAGGCTAACTCTATCAATTAAAATTACACGATTGTTTGTTTTGTTTTGAGGGAGAATAACCATGCCACCTACACGCCCATCTAGAAAGGCCAAGGAACGGCATGCATTGGTACGTCCTGGTAAGAGACAAAGAGCAACAAAGATCAGCGAAGATATTGAGGAACAGGTGACGATTGTGGGGAATTCGCCTAACCAAGACACAGCATCAGCCTCCAGTGCCTTAATAGCACTGCCACCATCACCAGCCATTCCTGGGGTGTCAGAATTGGCTGCTGAAATGCTTAGACAGATGAAGGCAGATGGACTGATAATGAGGTCAGCAAATCTGATGGGGCCAACTGTGCCCGTACAAATGTACCTGCCACATCTACTGCCCCTCAAACCCATACAACGCCTAAAGCCACCATGAGTCATTCCTCCACAGCAAGGGAAGGTCTTACCTCAGTGGAACGGCCAGAACAGGTCGGAGTAGCCATCTCTGATGTAAACTCCAGCACATTTGCCAAAGAAGCCATCAGTTCCCTGACAGGTACACCAGCTCTAAATAGCAACAATTTTTCAATGAACTCGATCTCCCGCCCTCTTGATGTGAATGTTGATATACGTTTAAAACAAAAAATTTGGGCTGAGCAATTTGTTGAGTTTGGGGCCTTAGTTCAGGTTAAGCATAATGAGACTTATGAGCTCACTATGGAGGCAAATAATTTAGCTTTGGTCCCAAAATCACGCCCAGTCCCTATTCGAACAATGGATCAATGGAATGCAGCATTCCAAGTTTTTGTTACAATAGTGGTACAGGGTAAGCCGGAATTGGCAGCTCCTTTAACCCCTTAACTCCCAACTACGCCAAACTACGCCTATAGCACTTCGGTGCAAGATAAATGGTCGTATCTCCTTTATTTGTTAACCTATTAAAATACCGAATATACCTAGTAAAACAGGAGAAAATATCCAACAACATTTGTTCTTTGTAAAATTTCATTTGACAAACTTTTTTGATGCATTTCATGAGTTGAAAAAACAAGCCAACTTTTATTTCGACTATTTTGAATTGTTGACGTCGTGTTTCAGCCGGCGAAATCGTCACAGCGCGGATTCGATTTTGTATCTCTCATTACATAAAATATAGCGAGATGTAATGCCTGTAATTCACAGTAGTGGTAGTTTATACTCTCAATTTTATGTTTATTCCACTATTTTACAGGAATCCTCCAAAATGTGATGTTTTTTGTCAATAAAGTATATGTGATGTATGGTTCTATACCGTACGCAGCACAAATCGACAAATTTTAATGATTTTTTCATAAGAAATAGTAATACATTATATATACAATTGAGGCCAAGAAAAAACTAATCAAAATGCACAATTCTATCATTCATAACGTACCAAATAAATGATGCAAGGTTTCTACAAATCCGCATTATATGAACGAAACACCGCAGTAACTTGAATTGACGTCGTGCAAGAGCGAGTCGATAACAAGCACTTGCGCGAGTACGATCGACAACTTTTAATTTCTGCTGTTTTCATAACGCAATAAATGGTCTTGGTTTCATCAGAACAAATTACTTTTGTCTCAAGATAAGTAAAGTGATAGCACGTAATTTGATATCTACAAATAAAAAATAAATAAAAATAAAGCCGACGACAGCAAAAGCTATTTATAGTAATCGGGTATTTCCTAGATGATCACTTTCGGTTTCTAAACGGTGAGACGGACATGTGCCTGGTGCCGATTGATTTCGCGGACCTCACATATTACCGATACAAGTCGTCACCAAAACAATATGCAGTGACCACTGTCAACTCAACTAACGAACTGTGAAGTGACATTTGGCGTTATGAAGAGTTGCAGACGTACATTGTAAATGGACACAAACAGACAAACAATCGTGTTCAGATAGGCCTACATAATTATGTAGGTAAGGTAAGTACATTGTACATGTACATAAAGGGAAGTTCTGTGAACACGAGAATACAAAATGTACCAGCAATATCTGATATGTAAATTTTACAAATATATAAGATATACATTGTGTGTATACATGAGTTTCTGCATATAATGTTGTTTTAATTTCATTTATTGTGTTATACGATAGGCCTACATTTGTACAGATACAATTCATTATTGGGTCCAAATGAAATGTGACCAGTTAAAAAATTATTCACTTTAAAAACAACGATGTCTCTCTCTTTTTTTTGTTTTTTGTTTTTTCTATTTTTGGGGGGGGGGGGGGGGGGGGGGGGGGTTACACTTAATTTCATTAATACTGTATTTTGTATCAGAATTATCAATATTTATCTCTACGAATTTAATTTAGATTTTACTTTACCTCAGTACATTACATGCTTTTGTATATAATCATACTGGAACAAATAGTTCTTGTTGTGTCTGCCAAATTGTATGTATGAACTAAAATTGGATAAATTTGTTTTTATTGCATTTTACATAATGAAATAAATGGGAGATGAAAAAGTGAGACCTTTTAATGAATTTCAGTTTTGCAACAGAGGTACATTATACAATATGTATATATAATTAAGAAAAAAATGTTGCATGGTATGGTTGTTATACCAAATAGCTGTTCTTGAGTTTAGCTGGTTGTGATTTCTACAATGTTTGGATCATGGTGTGCTAGTATAGGTTGGATTCATACAAATGTAATCATGTAAGGGCACATATCCCCAACCCCATATATATAAAGTTTGTGTAGTGTTACTGTGCTTACCACAAATGGATGAGGATCAACATATGACACCCCAGCTTTGGTCCGAATTCAAGCATTATATGTTGTGTCAGACTTTTTTTATGTGAAATAGACTGATACATGTATAAATTTATACAGATGTAGATATATATATATAGATGTACATGTACCAGTAAGTATTCTATGCCAGTAAAGACTGGAAACATTATTGAAAGAAAATAATTCGAATAAATCAAAGGTAGAATGCTGGTTAGCTAGTAATTATCATTTTATGCTTCATTATGATTAATCCTCTAAGGATGCACACAATACAGAAATAATAGGTAATTACAAGTTTTCGAAGTTATTATTAGTGAGGAGGGGGCACTGAAGCAGGATTATAAACATGTATTTTCCGAGTTTCCTCTGACTTAACACCAAACATAAGACACTTTGATAGAGAGTTGTCCTTTATGAGACATATAATGATCTTACCATCAAATTGTCATATGTAGTAGGGCAAGAAGAAACTTATTGGTGCACTGATATGGATTTTCAGAACATTGTTACATGTATGAGTATTTGAAACGCAGACTTGGTGATGGGTTGGGCGAGTTTGTTTAACTTTCTAAAAGTTCATTTCAAGGCTTTTTGAAATATTCCACATTAATAATCTGAAGTTATTTTTTTTCTTGTATTTTTTAAGCAGGACCATGGGAAATAGGATTTTTTAAAGTGAACAAGCAATCAATGACATGTGAATATAGCTTATTTTGTATTTCAGGTATTGCCCAATTACTTGTACGATTTGGAGCTGTCCCAATTTTACTAGCAAGCTTGGTGTACAAAATTTAATGTGAACATTGGCTTATGGATGATTCTGCCTAATATATGACATCAAAGGTAAGTTAATAGATTTATCTAATTACAAATTCACTACAATTAAAATGTTTATTATCTTATAGCTTCTGAGGATATTTGGTTTTGTTTAAATTGATCATTATTTCTGCTTTTCTATATGTATGTGAGCTCATTTCCTATACTTCATTATTGACTGTTTCATTTGAAATTTTGAAGTGAGCATTATATATTACCATATTCTTTAGAATAAATCTGTAATGCCTTGCAAATAAGATATTTTATTAGTGTATATACATGTATCTGGATGCTTATGATATTGATTTTCTCCCATTTCAAATTTCAGGTACATCAGCTTTAGGACTTTATTTATATGGATATTTGTGGTGTGACCAATACTAGAAGATAAATGCCATCCCCTGCCACCAGAGACAGCAGATTTAGGCATCTTTTCCCTATAGCTACACTCTCCCACTATTCTATGTCATTGATTAAAATTACAGAACTTAATATTTGTGTTGTTGTTGTTTTTGCAACTGGTACCAAGTTGAAACATGCTATTTTGATTGAGTAAATTATTATTTTCAAAAAACATGGTACATCAATTTATCATTTATACCAAATATGGCTTGCCTGGCCATGTAATAAATATAGTTCAGAATTCTTTATAATCCATAATAAACACGTAACCAACCAAGTTTAAATGTTTATATCAATCAACTTGTTTGTCTGCCAAACTGGATTATTCAAGCTGAACATTTCATCAATAACATATGTTCCTTTGGGGAGCTTGGACTTTCTTCACCTGCCTATATTTCTACATGTCTATTGTCTATGAATTAAGTCTAGGATTGCTCAGCTAGGAAGACACACATAGAATGATGCACAAAGATGGTTATAACCATTTGATTTGCATGCCTTCAATGATTTTAATTTTTATCAGTAAATCTGTTTTTAGTATACTAGTAGTACCAGATGCTAGTTATTATGACCCTTTTGTTAATCATCCTATCTCTGTGCGTGTCTAATTATGGTAGGTATAGAGAAACTAGAACAAATACAACAAGTGAAGTAGATATGAAACATCAAAATGGTCACTTGCTAAATTGGTAGCCATGGCAACTAGAAAAGGTTACAGAATGTACATAGATTCTACATATTGAAGAGAGAAATTGCAATTTTACATTTTCTACATAATGGTAAAATTCACATTGATAAAATCAGCTTTAATATCTTGATTTGGAGACACATGTTAGCTGTTGAAAAAAAACATAAAATAGGAAAGGAATAAATACATGTATAACTAAATATAACTTTTGAAAGATTAATTATTAATGTTAAAACCATTAAAACAACAACCTACTTATGAATATGATTTATAATTAACATTTATAATCATATACAGCAATCTAAGCTGCAAACTGTTTTGCATTTTACATTTTTATTCAGATGAGGGCACATGCGCATGTTTCTTTAGGTAAAATATCGCATTTTTACGTAGTTTCACTTCTGGTTGCCATGGTAACGTTTTAAATAATAAAAAAAGAAGTTTTGCTATAAAATCTGGATAGGTCCCCTTTACAAGTTTCAATATATATATAGACTGCTGACTAAACTATTATACCTGTAATACAAAACCAAATTTCTTACAATGAAGTCTAGGCAGATAAAACGGAAATAAAAACATAAACAAAAATAACTACTTTTAATTTCAGTCGGTAACCATGACAACAACTGCAAATAAATAGAAAATACTACTTTTGTTTGTATTAATCCTCCTTCCTCAAGAGTCTGATATATCATTAATGTTATAAATTAGAATTTAATTCACTCTCATTGGCTTAAAATTTAAAAACATATGAAATAAGTTACTTTTTTCAAAAAAAACATAAATTTTGGTTACCATGGTAACGTCAATAATGCAAAAACAACACTTTTATTACCAAATTTGAAAAGGTTATATTCTCAAGTTTCTAAATATATATGGGTTGTTTACCAAAAATATTGACGCAAAAGTGTGAAAAATCATGATGAACTAAAATGTTGGATTTTTTTCAGTTCCATTAAAAAATCCTGGGAGTTAAGGGGTTAATGAAATATGCACATATTGTGCAACATATTGCTAAGAAGGCGGGAGATCAAGCAGCTATTGTGTATGATAGCAACTTTAGAAAGTGGAGACAGGCAAACCCTCATTTATTACCATATGAGCAGGCTAATACTGAGTTGTATTTAGAGGCAATGACTTCACAGGCAGCTTTTGGGGCTCGATCCAACAAGGGGTACACAAAAAGCCAGAATCAGTCTCAGTCGGGGTCCTCAACACAACAGCATAAGGTCTGTTATGCCTTTCAGAAGAAAGGCTCATGTAATAGAGCCAATTGCTGGTTTAAACATGCATGTAGGGACTGTGGAGGAAATCATTCCTTTCGGAAGTGTCAGCAAAACACAAACAAAGGTGACTCCACCACATCAACCAACCAATCACCTACCAACAGCTCTGGGGGAAAACCCAAATCAACTCACAATAAGTAATATCACACCAGTTAAATTTGATCGGTTAGCACTGTATTTGCATGGTTATCCAAAAGATGCGTTTCAATTTTTAGAACATGGATTCGCAGAAGGGTTTGCAATTGGGTTCAAGGTCCCAGGAGGCATCGGTTAAGTCAGAATTTACAGTCAGTTAAAGAACATCCTGACATTTTAAGGAAAAAAACTTCAAGCAGAAATTTCGCTTAATAGAATTGCAGGCCCCTTTAAAAAATTACCATTTCCGGCCCTTCAAATATCTCCACTAGGTTTAGTACCTAAAAAGGAAGAAGGAGAGTTTCGACTTATTCATCATTTATCGTTTCCTTCAGGTGAGTCAATAAACGATGGCATTAGGGATGAGCAAAAAACAGTCCAATACGAAACTTTGGATCATGCGATACGGTTCATTAATCAGTGTGGAAAAGACGCTTTGTTGGCAAAATCCGACCTTGAGTCAGCTTTCAGGCTAGTCCCTGTTAATCCTAGAGATTATGAATTGTTAGGTATGTTGTTTGAAGGCCTTTATTATTATGATAGGTGCTTACCGATGGGTTGCGCTATATCGTGTCAGCTATTTGAAAAAGTAAGCTCTGCCCTCCACTGGGTGATGAATAATTATTTTAAATCTCCTAGAGTGGTACATGTGCTAGATGATTTGTTGTTTATTGGGCAACCTTCTTCGACAGAATGTCGACAGGCGCTGGATAGTTTTTTACTCTTATGCCAACAGGTCGGGGTTCCAATTAAACAATCCAAAACAGTTCAGCCCACTACATGTCTTACATTTTTAGGCATCGAACTTGATACCCATTTAATGTTAGCAAGACTACCAGTGGATAAAGTGGATAAAATCAGAGCCTTATAACAGCATTTCATCACTAAACCTAAGGCAACACTTCAGGAATTACAATCTTTGATTGGTTTATTAAATTTTGCATGTAGGGTTATCATTCCAGGTAGAACGTTTCTACGCAGGTTAATCAATCTGACACTGGGTCTTTCTAAACCTCATCATCATGTACGATTAACAAAGGAAGCTAAAGCTGATATGCAGATGTGGTTAATGTTCATGCAACATTTCAACAACTGCACCTTCTTCTTACCTAATCGGTGGGATACCTCAGATGTGCTCCATTTGTTTACTGATGCGAGTAATTTAGGTTACGGGGGTTTGCTTGGTACTAAGTGGTTTTATGGGCAATGGGATGATGAGTTACAATTGCACCACATTAATATCAAAGAACTGTTTCCCATTACCATTGCTTTGGAACATTGGGGACCCCAACTTCGTAACAAGTCCATATTATTTTTCTCTGACAATGAAACTGTTGTAGCTATCATTAACAAACAAACCTCTCCCAATCATGTGATGATGATTCTAGTCCGGCGTCTGGTTCTGGCTTCCCTTAGGTTTAATATTCAATTTAAAGCTAAGCATATACCAGTAAAACACAATGACTTAGCTGACGCCCTGTCTCGTTTGCAGGTCCAACAATTTCGGCGCTCAGCTCCCAACATGGACACCGATCCGACCCCAATTCCGGAACAACTATTACTAATTTAAGTGCAAGAGTACATCAGCTCATTGATGCGGCATTATCAAAAGGCTCAAAACAGTTATATAGAAGAGCCTTCACATTGTATTCTCAGTTTGTCGTTGATCAACTGCATGTGGAATGCTGTCTGCCCATAAGCGTTCATTATCTAGCTTTATTCATCGCTAGTTTAGCTGACACAGGTTTGGCATCATCAACCATTCACAGTTACATATCAGCAATTTCCTATATTCACAAATTAGGCGGTTTTTCAGATCCTACACAGTCTTTTCTTATACGAAAAATGCTAGTGGGTTTGCATAAAGGGGGAAACACACCAGATTTTAGGCAGCCAATCACGCTGGACATCTTGCACAAGATTGTGACCTCATTATCGAAAACATGTACATCTTATTATGACATGATCATGTTCAAATCCATGTACTTGTTAGCTTTTCATGCCTTCCTTCGCATCGGGGAAATAGCTTACAATGGGAATACCCAAAACGTTCTTCAGCTCAGCAATATTCAGTTTTATAGGCTTGGGGATGTTTTTCCATTTAGGTTAGAAATTTGTTTCAAATCCTACAAAGGGCATTATAACTGCACTCCGGTGACTCTGACTATTAAAGTTCAACAAAACATTGAATTTTGTCCTGTCCAAGCCTTATTTCAGTATTTGAAATTAAGGGGCTCTTCTGAAGGTCCTATCTATATTCAACCAAACAGGAAAGCTGTGACTTATCAGTGTTTTTGTAACATGCTAAAGCAGACTCTGTTAGTAGCCCAGTACGATCCTACACGGTATAGAAGTCACAGCTTCAGAATAGGAGCAGCAAGTACTGCAGCCAGTCGTGGTATTTCTGAAGCAGACATACAAGCAATGGGCAGGTGGCATTCCAATGCATTTAAGCGATATATTCGTATTCCCACATTACAAATAGAGTAGAAAGAAAGTTATCTTTCATAACCAACTGCCGTTGAATGCAGGGCATTCCTGGCAAGTCGGAAGTGAAATGTGTTTTGTACAATTTATTGTGAATTTTTATAATGCTAGGTTAACGTTGTAGATTTGCTATGTTGGATGCAGGGCATCCCTATAGTATTTGGATTATTATTTAAAAGTTTTACATATATTGGAATTGCCTGTCTCCTGTCATATTTTTTATTGTAACTTAATGTTTGTTAGTTTGTAATAGATCATGAGCTGGTGTACATTTACTTTATACTGTTTGAACTTTCCCCATCGTTGGTATATATTAAGTCCGTACCAGGTGACAATGGACAACTATTCTGGTATGTTTAGTATGGTTGGACAGGATGTATACTGATACTCACCATGCTTTCGAGAAAGACTACAGCAGCTAGAATGGTAATTGTGATTCCCTCAAATGCAGGACTTATTGAGGAGAAATGAACTTTTCTTATGATACAATCAATTTCGGGTAGTTTCATACTCCCCTATATGTGTAAGGACTGTACACATCGCGTAGGCAGCTTGGAGTGAGGCACTTCTGCTGCTTTGTTGTTGTATATATAACACATGATGAACTATTACAAACAGTTTTTAGTCTCCTTAATCTGAAGGTGACCACGATTCATTCCTTTCGTTTTCTGTATTAACAAATCTATTCATGTACAAATAGTACGAAGGTTGTATGTTTTATACGAGGTTGTGTTTTTCAAAGTTTTGAACTTATCATTTTTTCTCTTTTAATTAATTGCATTTAATTGTTCATTTGAGTACAGCCAGCAGCTCGGGTGGGGGTTGCATTGAGGAGCCATTTTTATACTAGTGTATATATATAAATATACTTCATTAAAGTGGCTCTTGATGCAAGGTGGCGTTTTTTGGTCCCCTCACCTACAATAGTTATACAAATTTAATATTATTTTGTATTGCTTTAGATAAATACTAAGCAAATGCAAGTTGTATTCTTTGTAAGATGCTTATTACATGATTGTAACATGTATGTTATATTTTATGTCGTTTCAATAAAACGGCCCTTTTCAATCAAAACTTAAAGTATTACTTATTTTTTACTATTGTACTATTACATAGCTTGCTGCTGGTCTGTCTGAGGAAACCATTCAACATAAAACAACAATTTAATTAATAAAATTAAATTGCATTTATGATGATGGTTGTATTTTTGTTATGGTTTAATTTCTTTGGCGTAGCGTGGTATTTTCTGAGTGATGTGTCCCCTTTGAGAAACTGTGATGCGGAAGGATACTAGATCACGTGATCTTTGATAGCGTCACTCTCTCAGAAAATTCCCGCAGGTCAAAAGGTAGGCGCCATCTTAATATTGATTTACCCGCCACCACCCCTTTTGTTGCGCCGCCCATGTCATTTGTTGGGTTTGGCATGTCATGATTTGTAACTTATGTTTTGTTTCGGTGAGGGGGCGTTTTTTGGTCCCCTGTGTTTTTAGCTGACAATGATGGTCCGAGTTGTGATTTAAATAATGATGGTCTGAGTTGTGATATTGAAATAGGTGGGATGTTCATATTTGAGCAATTTATGAAGTACAAGCTGGATCATGATGTAAATCCAATTAAGTCGACTTTCTCATCTGAAAAATAAATAAGCTGTGAGGTAACTGACCCATAATACTAAAAGCACAGTATATTCTCTAGAAAGGTAACATTGATTTATATATAAAATAAAAAACAAGTAAATGAATCTTTTCTAAATTTTATACTGCTGATTTGTCAAACTGTTACGTCCAAGCGAGCTTCAAGCCTTTCAACATGTCAATCTGTCAAAAGTTACATCCATACAAATAATCAAGATAAAATTATTAAATGTTTTGAAAATCTGTCGTCAACAAAAGCTGCGATACTTACTTCCATCGTGCGAATATAAAGTTCTGTGAAAGTTTACAACATATACTGTTTATTTGGTGAAGTGATGCATTGAAAAATAGAAAACTGGTGCATAATAGTGTTACGTCCATCACACTTTTTAAAAGGGTTCAATAGGAATTTTGAAAGCAGCTACTCAAGAATAAAGAATAATTTCAATAATGCTAGATCTCTATTCCCTGAAATGATAAGAATGTTGTACATTTTTTTGGCTAAAATGGCAAAAAAACATAATTTTAGTTGTCAATGTTACATCCATCACATTTTCATGTCTGATCTTTGAAGTCCTTTTTTTCAAATCAAAGTGTTCCAGTTATCTTTTAATTGCTTTCAACATGTAGAAAAGACCTCCACCTTAATCAAAAGCCAAAAAATGAAGCATTTTTGTTGAAATAAAAAAATGGAGCGTGACGCCCGTAATTATTTCCGTTTATCTGATCCATGCCCACATGCTAAGAAATCTCTGACCCTGCTGTAATATTTGTTTTACAACATCTTTGTGACCATGTTATGACCTTAATATGCCCTTGATGTGTTGCATTTTTACCTTCACTGACAAGTTTAACACTAATATAGTTTGGATTGTTCTATGATATTTTGTGATAATATGGCCTTGATATGACCTTGATTTGTTGTAGTTTTACCCTCACTGAGAAGTCTCTGACCTCCTATGAACTCAACATAAACATCAGTGTGTGTTTTGAGGCGGCTGATAGCTCTTTGATGAGTGAGCGTGTCTTTATAAACACAGAATTACCCAAAGTCTCCTGTACCAGGGGAAGCAGCCTCATCATCCCAGTACATCAGATAAATGTCTGATTTCAGACAAAGTCTCAGTTGATCTATTGCCATCGCCTTTTGTCCGGCGTCGTGCTTCATAAACAATTTATATTTTTAACTTCTCCTCAATTACCAAAAGGCCCAGAGACCTGATATTGGGTCAGTAGCATGCTGAGATAAAGGGCTTCCAAGTTTGTTCAAATGGATGACCTTGACCTTCATTCAAGGTCACAGGGGTCAAATATGCTAAAATCTTTAAACAACTTCTTCTTGATAACCAAAAGGGCTAGAGACCCAATATTAGGTCTGTAGCATGCTGGATGAAAGGCTCCCAAGTTTGTTAAAATGGATGACCTTGACCTTCATTCAAGATCACAAGGGCCAAATGTGCTAAGATATATCAAAACTCAGGTGACCGTAAAGGCCCATGGGCCTCTTGTTTCTTATTGTGTTCAATTACAGTCTTCCTGAGTAGATTGAAATTGCAAAACATATGACCTCTCACGACCATGACATACATCCTCAAGAGATCAATGGTTAGAGTGGGAAGGTATTTTTTCTCATTTTCAGAAATGTCTGAAAAGCAATTATATATAATGTAAAAGAAGTGTTACATTTGAATACACACGGATTTTGATAAATATTTATTAATAGATGTGGACCGTACAATGAAAGACAGGTGATAATTGTACAGGTGTTGATATAAATCGGCCATACTTACACATACATACCTTTCAGCTTTCAAGTTTTATTGTAGAAAATCAAAGTATAGGAAAGATGTGAATAGGCAGACTACAATAACGAGATATGTACATGTGTCCGTTGCACGTAAACAAACGTATTGATTCCCGTGGGAAATCATTGCTAGGGAAAATTGTTACCATAACTATTTGACTCCTACTTAATACAGTTTAAATTATGCTTGGTAATTATCAAACTCGTCATTGCTAAAAGGTAAAGTGATTTGTGTTTGCTTGATTGTAAAAAAAACATTTTTTTTTTTTCGTGAATTCGTAATGGAAGCAAAAGTTGATAAATATATCACAATGTTGTTTTCAGTTTTAACATGTAACGAAAATATGTACACATCTCGTCGTCGGACAGTGGGGACATGCAGGGGACTCACGTTATTCTTTCTGTCTTGGTTTCTGTATTTTCATGATAGTCTTTGAAAAGAGTAAAGAAATTCCTGTACGTACAGTTTGTTTGAAATCTTCATATAGTAGCAGTCAATCAAAATTATTTACCGTTGGAGCTTTAATAGCTTATACACATCATTATATCTAGGTATGTATGCATTTTTTTCTTCAGTTTCAAAATAATTTTATTGAATAAAAGTATGAATGTGAAAGTAAAGATATTTGGTGTCTTCGCGCAGGTGGAGATTCATCAACAAACACATATTGATACATTTTATTTATATTTCCGATAAAGAAAATACAAAATACAAAATATTTCACCATCATACTTGTATTAGTCCGTTTTTTATTGTCCCTGGATTATGTCGTATTTAATTGTTATATGTGTAAATAAAATCACCTGTAGATCTCCAATTGAAAATATTTGATTCACTTCGTCATGCCAGTTTTATTGTAATCTTTTAATATGGGGATTTGAAAATGTAAATATTATAGAGAAAATTCACTTTCAATTTTGTAAAAATATACTTAAATTAAGACAGTGTACAGCTAATTTCATGATTTATGGCGAACTAGGAAGATACCCTCTTGATATTGAAATAAAATGTAGAATGATAACGTTTTGGCATAGCTTGATAACCTCAAATAAACTCTCAAGTAATATTTATAGATTAATGTATACTTTACAGGAAACTGGATCTTTGTCGTGTAAATGGCTGCCATACGTTAAAGATATTTTATCTCAATCTGGCTTAAACTATGTCTGGATTTACCAATAAATATGTTCTTTTTCAAGAGATGAAATAAAGACTCTGGTTAAAAATAGATTGCAGGATACAAAAACGGTTTCATGATATTGATAATTCTTCAAGAGGACAAACATATTCTATATTTAAGACACAATTTGGCATAGAAAAGTATTTGTTACAGCTAAATGAAAAAGATAGAAAAAATATGTGTAAATTTCTATCCTCTAATATTAAACTACCAATAGAATCAGGACGATGACACGGTATACCTCGTCACGAGAGAATTTGTATTTTGTGTATATCAGATATTGGTGATGAATTTCATTATATATTTAAATGTGAACATGAATCTGTAATGTGTTTGAGAAAGAAATATATTCCAAAAATCTTCTATACTTATCCGAGTCGAGAAAAAATGCAAGGGATGTTCACTCTATTTAATCGTTAAGTTTATATAAGAATGTGTAGATTTATAGAAAAACTAAGTAAATTGATTCTAAAGTAATTTTTGTACCAAGCAGTGCTCCTCCATTCTGTAATGTTATTTAAATGTTCTTTGTAATTATCACAAATTTATATTGTATCGAATATAGTAAGATTGTATTACTGTACGCCATGTATCATTGAAATTATGTATATGTGACCTCTTGTTACACACGTTAGTGTGTCAGAGTGATATCAATAAAACCTTGAAACCTTGAAACTTTAAATTAAATGTCACAGGCATACAGCTGTACGGCGTGATGCCCCTCCCCTACACTTTATACACTGACACACTAATAACTTAGATCATCTTGACTCCCCTAATCATCAGATATTATGTAGTATTTAGATAGAATGCATGTTGTAACATTTTCTGAAATATTTACCTGTTCTAATATAAGTTTCTTCAAGCCCGGGAGATTTGTGTTGTATCCAATGTCAAACCAGAATAACCTGTCGCGTTGACCTTTTCGTGGAATATTCAAAGTGGGTTGTTCCATTTGTGCACAAAATATATTGATCATGAATACTACTGTGTCCAGCAGGGTGCTGTTTTGGGCCATTCGTTTTTGTTACAATTTTATATTGACAACACAGGATAGTATCATTTATTTTTGATGCATGGTTTATACATATTCAAGTAACTGCATTTCCTACTTTAAAAACGGCGACTTGTTCACTGGCAAATGTCTGTTTCAATGTCTCAAAAAGATAACAAATCACGATTTAACATTAAGTTAACTGTTTATGCATTCCTGCATTGTTATATTTCTCATGTAAATTGATATATCGTATATAAAACGTCTGGAAATCGTCAGAATTCTAGACCGTCTCTTCGCCTCCTCTCCCGTCCTTTTTTCACGAAAAGTAAAACTACTTTGGTGTTATCAAGGCGAAAATGGTAATGGAAGGCACTTTGGGGACTTCTGGTCGCTTATTGGAGAGTTATTGTTTATCACGGGAATGGAAAATTGTGGTCGCTGGTCGCGTAATCATAGGGTCGCTTAATAGAGATGGTCGTTTGGATTAGAATGTATGTGATCAAGTGTTCACATGGTATCAGTTTGTCGCTAAATCTAGACCAATATAAATCCAAATGATGCAGCTGATGACAAGGTTTGTTACATTATAAACAACTAACAGATATACATGTTTATATACAAAGTACCCTAAATGACTACAGACTCGTCTGTAATCAATATGCTAATCAAAGTTCAACACGACATGTCATTACTCGAACTATACGTGAACTACACGAGCAGGTGCACCTGGTCATTGTGTCAGGTCACGTGTTTTTCGTCACACCTGTACATATGTTTACATTACTGGCGCAAATCGAAACTAATCTAACCATGAATGGCGAATTTCGTGAAAACGTTGTACAGTATGAAATAACATCTGTATAATTTCTTCATTAAATTGCTAGCTTCTGTATCTCATAAACTCAACATAATCAATTGAAATGGAGTCTAGATACATACGCCTAGCTCCACATTTGACCTGTTGACTAGATATGTGTAAATGCACAGGAACTTGGAACACAAGTTCCCCGATCCACGATCCATTTATCCTAATTACGAGTTATCAAGTCCCTGTGGTTGCTATACATGAAACTACATTGTAATATTTTTTCGGCATAGCCGTCTAATTTTGTTTTGGCCCCGGATATGACGCGACAGGTGGCGTTTCTGTCACGATGAAGTACGTGATTGGTCAATGTAGCGGTCAATGCAAAATGCAGATATACAGTTTAAAACGAAACAAAGTTAAAGGGACCTCGCGGTAAACCAATATTTATTTTGTATTTTCTATCATATTATTGGGTACATCTTTTAAAAAATAACCTTCTGAACAATAACCATTCGAATTTGATGATGTATGTACATAAAAACATCAATTATCAATTATTAAAAGGTTATCACTCTGAATATGCAAATTTTGTGAGATATACGATAAACGCATGCGAACAACAAACTAAAACACATGGAAACAAAAATGGCTTCCATTGTGAATCGACTGCGGTTGGAAACGATAACAGCTTCCGCAATGAAGAGAATAATAGGGAAATGGGTCAAACACAATCCTAGAATTAAACTTGGGAAGCAGTACAATAGATTGTAACAGTTCAAACATGAAAACAGCAGTAATACGGACGCCGCTCGTATTCTGCTTGATTGTTTGATAGTAGGTCATGACAATCTCGGTAATATTTACACAAACTCGGTAATATTTACACAAACTCAGTAATATTAACACAAACTCGGTAATAGTTCCACAAGCTCGGTAATATTTACACAGTCTGTATCAGTACATCGCTACTGTCACTATACTATATGAACAGTGTTTACACTTATTTACACATAAATTTGTGTGCTGTAATATATACAGAACGTGTTATTTAACATTTAAACCACTGTATAATATCGTTATCCAACTAACCCAGACGGAATATAGATATCGCCTTGTAAACTATCGTCTGTTTGTGTTGCCACGATTTCAAAACAGTCACGTAATGATTTAAATATAATTTCCGCGCTAAATTATGAGGGGGATTCCGAACTAAATCGAGTGGTCAAGCTGGGCATGGGGATTGACTATGAACATTGGAACAGCACAGAAACATAACTGGAAAGGAACAAAACGCGTACATTCAGTGAACGTTTTTACCGTGATGTCCCTTTTAAATTGAATGCAAGCTGAATAAGTGGATGCATCTATTCAAATGACACATTTGCAGTCCTATTATCACCAAAAATGATTCAAACTGATATAATTTTGTTATCCGTGCTGAAACTGCGTATTTATTAATTAAAATGTAGTTCATTAATTTATTTCACCAGCAGTTTTACATTATAACCACCAGCATTAAAACTATGCCGTTTATCTTTTTAAAGATATTTCTTGCTTTACGTATGATGAGATATATAGATATTTATCTACATGTACTCTCCGATACAATATCACAGAAGCAAGCATACGTAAACATTTGGTGACTTGTGTCGGCCAGGTCACACTGCCGCATTCGTGAGGGTTCGACAATGCGACACGGCGATGCGGCAATGTGACCATGCGACAGAGCGAAAACAATACCCTATTGTTTCTATGATAACTCCTTGTTCACATTCTTCTGTCGTGGTTTCAGAAAAAAAACTTTCCTTTTTTAACTCACCTGGTCAAATGGACCGTTGGGATTATGTCATGGCGCGGCGTCCGCCGTCCGTCAGTTCTATCGTCAGTCTATTTTCCCTAACAAATCGCTACTAGTCATGCACCGAGTGATTTTGGCTAGATTTAATCTGAAGCATTCTCGAGTAAATGGAAACCAATTTTGTGTAAACGGTGGATCCCAGGGGTGGGTTTACTGAGGGGCGACACCCAATGAGAGCAATATACCAAACTCTCTAAAATCCTTATTCTGTAGAAATGGAAGGATTTCGTCCAAATTTGGCCTGAGGCATTCTCCGGTTAAGGGAAGAATTTTGGTATCAATTGATATTTAATTCTTCATAAACAATATTCTATTTCTCATGATGCATAACACAACATATTCCGAAAAGCATATAATATCTGAGAGATAGAGAACAAGCTGAGAGGTTCATTATTTTGATATTGTTGCAAGTGAATCCATTGAAAATTACAAAATTTTCGCTTAAAGTATATTAATGGGATATTAATCGGGCCGTGCTTTATATTATAGGTAAACAATTTTCGTATAAAATTATTTTGTTAAAAGAAAAAGAAATCAACCTTGGAGCCCACTTGAACAGATTTAAATTGAAAACTAAAATGTCCAACTTTTCTTCGAAGACTATCAGGGCAAAACAGAATATAACAGTTCACTTTTGTGGGACCGGACGGAAGCACACAGGGGTCTCAATCTGGAATGAACTGCAAACCTTTGAAAAGTCACGTGGTCGAGCATGAGAAACTATACTTTTTTTTTAATTAAACATATCGTGTTTCCATTAGTACGTTACATCATCATTATAAACGCCCTTTATCTTGACCTTTTCCACATCCGACCGGGGTATCGAGCCCCGGCCGTCTTGGTGAAATGTGAGTACGCTATCCAATGAGTCGTCGACAACAAAACGAGGACATTTGTTCCGATGAAAAGCGAAATCTGCAGTTGTCAGTATAATGTGACCGGGTGAGGTGTCCTACTGGGTGTCTTAGGCAGTTGCTTCAGTGAGGTAGCACTATAATGACTTTAGCTGTTAATAGGAGTTAAACAATGAAAGCCAAACCAATCTTCAGAAGCAATGGAGAATATAGCTGAAACTTGATATGTAGGTTCCGGTCGGTCCTTAGTTGTACCATTCGGTGTCGAGAGTGATGGGGGGAGGGGGGAGGGGGGGGGGGGGGGGTTTAATCAATTATGTTGATTAAAACCTAAATGACTTGCTAGTAGCAAGTTAATTAACAAGGTTTTTCTTCATAAACACCTAACATATGCAGATGCCTGCAACCACATATAAACATGATTTTTCAGATGGTAATTTTGAGATGTCAAGTTGTTGCCACTGTATAACATAGACCCACGTGTCGTCAGAATTTTTTCCATCGGTAGACTTCGGTCGAGATAAAAAAAAATCGCGTGCCAGTCTCGAAGGGCTATTCATGAAAGAAATCAAGTCCAAAAACCTGAAATCTACCTTGTATTGAAGTCGCGTTACCGTAACACAACGTATTGATGGCGCTGACGGCATGTATAGATAATTTATATATTTAGGCATCAAAGTACAGTTGTAGCAGTTATCAGTTATAAAAGTTCCGGTAAAGTTGATTTGAATCTGATACAAAGGATACTTTCCAATGTACAGTAGTACCACGACATGTTCTCTAGAATTTGATTGAAGGGGCTTAACGTCCTTGTTCCGGTTATAGCCGAGTCGAGGACACTATCTCAGGTAGGGGTTAGAGTTCAGAAGCTTAAATATTAGGCGGCCGGTAGGCAGACGGACAGTTCGTCTACCTACAGCCAAGGAAAGCATTAACGTCCATGGAACGGTTAAACCGACAAGAAAACAGCCGAATAACGTCAAGGAACGTCCACTCAACGAACACTCGACCGCCCGAAGACCGTTTAAGTAACGGTAGAACGGATGGATACGGATTGAGGACGTCTATTAACGTCTAATCAAGTCTAAATAACGGTCGAAACGAACGTAAAATAACGTTTGAGAAACGACTTGACAACGATTAAGATTGCGGGTTCTAGCTGACAAAGTTTTGGGCCTGCATACTCTTCATTTACCCATCCGCTGTCAATCGGAATGGATGACTATTCAGATGAGGTGGCACTTATGCAGGCACAGCTTGATGTGCCAAGTTTGCCAGAATAAATCTTTATACATATGCTGTTCAAAGACAAAGGGCAAGGCTCAAACAGCAAGAAGAAGCGAAGGCGCAGATTCTGGTTTCGCCAGGGCTTGGCATCGAGAGGCGGAGGAGTTTTGGTCTTTACGACCAGTTGATGGTCGAGCTGCGAGCTGAAGATCACAATTCCTTCTGCAATTTCATGCGGATGCCACCGGATATGTTCAGTGAGATCCTTCGCAGAGTCGGACCAAGAATCACCAAGAAGCATACATGGTTCAGGGCCCCTATTGAGCCTGGAATGAAGTTAGCTTTAACACTTCGACATTTGGCATCAGGGGCCAAGTATATGGACATGCGCTACGGATGGAGGGTTCCGCATAACACAATCTCAAAAATTGTGAGAGAGGTAATTATGAAAACAATTGTGCTGATTTTGATCTTGCTTTTCCATGTTCTAATATAATGTACTTACCATGCCTTGCATTCTTGTACTTAAAGGTTTGTGGGGCGATCGTGGATGAGTACATGAACGAAGTGATGGCAGTGCCAACATCACCTGAAGAGTGGAGGGTCATCGCAGATGGCTTTCGCACAAAATGGAACTTCCCTCACACGCTTGGTGCATTGGATGGTAAACATGTTGCAGTTCGGTGTCCACCAAAGTCTGGTTCAACGTACTTCAATTACAAGAAGTTTTTTTCCATAGTGTTGCTAGCTCTGGTAGATGCGGATTACAAGATCATCTGGGCCGACATTGGAGGTCGTGGGGCAGCATCAGATGCCCAGATCTGGAACGATTTCGATTTGAAAGAGTCTGGAGAAATCAACCATCCCCCGCCAGATCCTCTCCCAAATGACACTCAGTCCGTCGATTGGTTCTATATAGGTGTGTATTGTTATAAGCATTTGTGTCGTATTGGAATAAAATTGAACAAGTTTCCCTTGATTGTTAATTGTATACAGAACAGTTATGTGATCATTATGTTCAATTTCCGTCTTTTTAAGGTGATGATGCGTTCGGTTTACGCAACTTCATGCAGAAACCGTTTTCCCAAAGAAGTCTCACCAGAGAAGAACGTATCTTCAACTACCGGCTGTCGAGGGCTCGCAGGGTGTCAGAAAATGCGTTTGGGATCCTTGCAAACAGATTTCAGGTTATGCTGACCACAATGCAGCATGACCCTGCGACTGTGCGTCTGATCACTACTACTGTATCGTGCTTCACAACCTCATGAGGACAAGATACCCGACAATGCAAAACCAGCTTGTTGACCGAGAGGATGCCAACCACCAGCTCATCCCCGGAGCATGGAGACAGGACCGCCATATGGAAGACTGTGTCACTGTCCAGGGGCCAAACACAGGCAACAAGGAGGGCAAGCGGCTGCGCAATCTCATCAAATACTGGGTAAACTCTGATGCAGGAGAAGTGTCATGGCAGGACAACATGATTTAAAGGACATATTTCCCATTATATTGCTAATTGTGAAAAGTAGTATTATTGAAATAAAAAATACAAAGCCTGCCAAAATAAGAAAGTAGTTTTTTCTTTATCTACACTCCATCCCATACACAAACAACATCAAAGATACAAGCAAATAATTGTCATTTTAATGCAAATTATTTAACTGTTATTTACAGATATTTCAACAAAGTCCAGAATGTAATATGTTCTTGCTTATAATCACACATTAATAAATGTCTGTATCATTTGACTGTCTTTACTTGCTGCTACATTCATCTGACTCTTTCTCTGAGTCTGATCATTGGGCGCCGTTAGCGGAAGCCTTATGGGTCAAGCCTGATGTTAGACGTGTCTCTGTCACCACGCTCAATATTCGATAGCCCAGAGATAGTCAGGTCTTCCTTAAAAAGAGAAAGAAATCAAACTCATAACTGAAATCTTAAATATACTTTATAGAATTATTATAAAGTTGAAGGATTACTGCCAGAAATTTTCTAAAAATATAAAAGCTTTCGAAATTCATGTACAAAAGATATTAATAAAATATACTGTTGTGACAATTACAAAAAAGATATTTATGAAGTTTCGTTCAACAAATATTTTAGTCTTACCTGTGAGGATCGGGTTGAAGATGGCGTGCGGATCATGTACATACTGTCAAGAGCTGCGACGAGTGGTGACGAACAATTGGTTGATATCGGTGCAGTCATATCCGTTAGTGTTGTGGTCGTGGACGTAGGTCTAGCCAAGTGTTGCAGCGTGTGTGGAACTAACGAGGTAGATCCAGACTGAGAGGGACCACCAGCTGCAGCAGAAGAGTATGAGTTAGGCATGAAGTCCATCGATTGACTTCCCCATACTGAAGTGGCTTGCATCTGTGGTGTAGGCTGTCTCCACTGGTGGGGTTGAGGCTGCCACTGGGCGGACTCTGACGACCCTGGGTACCAATGATGCTGCGCGGTGTGAGGCTGGCTCCTCTGCTGATGCTGTCTCTTGACCTTCCATCTGGCCTGCCAGTCCATAAAGACCGTCTGAAAGTCGTCAAAGGCATCCTCAGTACTCTTGCAGACTACTTTGCTAACCTTGAAAACAAGAAAATGGAAATACAATTTTTACAATAATATGATAAAAATGAATGTCTCCAAAGCCACAGCATGTTTGATACTAGAATTGAATGAATTCCGTTAACAGTCATATTTCTAAATATTTCCGAATCAATAAAAATACCAATTTATATTCTCACATATTTCATGTAGGCAGTCCGCTCGTCGTCCGGCTCCCTCTGTTGCAGGGCAGTAAGTCGCGTCTGGGACTCAACAAGTTCCTTGCGTAAGACTTCAAGGTACTGGTCGTCAGCCTCCTCCTGAGACCCTCGCTGACGCTTACTGCTCCTGCTACTGTTGCTGCTAGTCGAGTCCTGGTCAATGTCCTTGAGGGACCTCCTTCGTTCAGTTGCAAGTCGCTCAGCCTCTTCGAGGTTCCCAGACTCGATAGCATCCTTTGCCGCAGCTGAGGACTGCACCTCGGATGAGATAAAAACTAAACATCCTAAGTATTTCACTTTTCACAACATTCAGACAATAATTTCAATATAATCAATTCATGTCCAAAAATATATTTTTACAAAAAATGTACTCACACTATGCAACGGATGTCGCCGATGACGGATCCTTTCCTTCAGGAACTGAAACTGTCCCATAACCCACTGTTCCCTGTCAGTGAACGTTCGTGCTCCGTCCCCCGATTGCACACGTAGGAGCTTGGTATTGAAATCACGCAGGTCCGTATACCATGTCTTGAGAAACTGGACTGAACATAGAAAAAATAGTAAAAAATAAATTCATTCAGCAATTCAAAACAAAACGCGTTTTCAAATAAAAATGAACAACCGTATTACATTATGCACAGTGTCAAAATGTTCACAAAATTCACAAAATTACCTTCATAACCAAGCTCCTCGGCTTTCTCGGACCACAGTCGAATCTTTCTTGCTCTTGTTTTTGAAGTCGTGGTCCTTTTGGTCCCAGAGGAGGCGATTTTCTGTGGACCCACTCAATCACGAGGACCTCATTATCCTGTGTTTTAAGCTTGAAGGCCCCCCTTGGTTTCTTCTCTGTTGCCAGGGCTCCTTGTGCTGGTTGTAGTTCGGGGGACTCTTCATCTGTGTTGGGACTCCTCTGGTGTTGGGCCCTCCTCTGGTGTTGGGACCTCCTCTGGTGTTACCTCTAGGACCCTGGGGCATTCGACTCTGCTGATCATCCTGGGAGGAGGACCGAGTTTTCTGTCCTCGCTTGGGTGGGGCTTTCGATTGGGCCTTTGCTTTACCCTCCTCTCCTGAGGCCGGCATGATGGAATGAAGAGTTGACTGTCCAGTTGCCACGACTGTTGTGATAATGACTTGGTGGAGTTAGCCTTTTATAATACGCACTCAGGGCTTTGTTAGGCGTTTGTTAGACGTTTGTTAGACGTTGTTCGGTCAGTTCGGTCGTAAGTCATACTGAAGCAGACGTTACTCGGGTGTTCGATAATCCTAATACAGACGTTATTTCATTACGTAAGCAAACGGTTCTCAGACGTTACTCAGACGTTCCTCAGACGTTACTCATGCTTTTCTCTAAAACGTTCATGGCCAAAATGTGAATTGTCACCGTTTAGGGAGCTGTGTTCATGTGACAACCCAGGCAAGCCAGGAAAACCACACTTGGTCTCGTTTGGAGACGTTAATCCCACTATTTAGCAGCCTTGATATATATGGCAAAACATTCGTGACAGCGTTGGTTTGCAAACCTAATGATTTAAACATACATTAATTTACTAATTTCATCGATGATCAGACAGCGGGTGCATACATAATATCAAAAATTTGTACATTTGAAAATTAGATTTCTGTGTCTATCTGCGTTCAGAAAGCTGTGTTTCATTATATTCAATAACATTCTTAAGCATACGCCTTACGTTTGAAAGCAAACGATTCCCTTAAAAGTATTGATTCATTTCTGCATCTTACCAACTGTCATGTAGTGAGGAAAATTTCAACAGTGAATTTTGTACTCTATGCGCATATATATCTCCGGACCTGCTCTTTTGGTTAATGTTTTATAATTAATTTTAAGATTAACAGTAACACATATGTAAATCAGACTTCACCCACGTTTCCGGTTGTAAGTAGTCCTTTATAGGAATGACACCAAAGGGAGGATTGGGGGCTAGATCAGAACCCAGAAAAAATTAAATGTTACTATGCCCAAATTTTAAATCATATTTAAATGAGCAATTTAAATATGTAAATGAGATATTATCTCCAATTTTCACTATTCGCTCTTTCACTACATGTACGTTTAACAATAGATGATATAGGCGCTTATTTTACTTTTTCTTAATTGAGAAAGTATCAGATTATTTTTTCTACAAGTTTCATGCAATTTGCGCCGAAATAAACACACACACATAACAAAATTATTCAAAAAAAAGTTTTTCTCGTTGTGTATAATTGTTATAATGGAATGAGTTAAATTATAATTCTATGTTGTATTGTGTTACGGCATATTATCGTGATAACATATCTTATATAAGATAAATACTTTTTAAGGGATAGGAGATCTAACAATGCTATATAGTTTACAGACAGCACGTACATGTATCTGAATGTAGCTGTTAGATTGTCTGACATGTGTGATTTCTTTATTTGCCTGTGAAATCAATAGATGTTATTTTCAAAATGTGGACGATTGGTTTTTGTATCCCTTTCACGTGTAAAGACGATTTTTGAAAAAAAAAACCGCATCATGCCAAATCTGGTCGTACACATGGCGACACATACCAATGATTGCGTACACCAAACTAAACTGATCGGTAATGGGAATATAGGGCATTATAGCGAGTCAAATTTGGCTTGATTATGGTTCGATAGTGACAGTAGTTGATTATATGTTCTACAATGCTATTCAACTCGACTTGAAAGTATCAATCTAGTGGAAAATAGGTGCGAGGTGTTGATTTTTGTCTCAAAATATCGCGTTAACTGCTCAATAACTTCTAAACCATATACTGTCAGCAAATATATCATACATGATTGCAAACTGCAAACATTTTGTCACAGAAACGCAATCTCCATTAATCTGTCATATTATATGTTAACGAAATATCAAGGATTTTGTACTCACCGGTGGGGTCTGAAGCGGTGTTTGTCAGCCATATTGATCTTCTCATACCAAAATACGTGCTCATCATACCAAACACGTTGGACTCCCTGGACTTTGTTCCGTTTTTAACTGCATATCTGCATTTTGCATTTACCGCTACATTGACCAATCCCATACTTCATCTTGACCAGTAACGCCACCTGTCGCGTCATTTCCGGGGACAAAAGAATATTATACGGCTATGCCGAAAAAATATTTCAACGTTGGAACACAACTGTATTTGATACATACATCAATAGCATTGTAAGTACATATTATTTTTTGTAATAAACTGCTTGGTGTACGTAAAAGTACAAGTAACGATGTGGTTTATCTTGAAGTAGGTACAAAAAATGTAGGTATCCATTAAGAGTGCTACGAAAAATTAGAATTATGAAATATTGGATGAAACTGAGAAACTCCCGAAATTATATTTCACAGTCTTGGTATGACGACGTGTCAGAAAATAATTATAGATGGATGTTGAATATCAAGGAAGAATTATATAGAATAGGTTTCGGATATAAATGGGAATTACAAAAGGTTGACATTAATGATATTCAAATGACAAAGGAAAGAAGTTTTGATTTATATGAAAGAGTGTGTAGAAAAAAATATATTGTCCTCTAAAGGAATTTTATATCAACATGTTTACAACAGTTATAGTTTACAGAATTATCTGAAAAAGTCCATATCAGTTGAATATTTGACAGAAATAACTAAAATTCGACTATCGTCACACACTCTAAATATTGAAAAGGGTAGATATCATAACATTGAGCGACACCAAAGAGTTTGTCATTTATGTGACATGAATTATATTGAAGACGAGTTCCATTTTGTATAAGTGTGGCCTTGTTTTGCAAATTTAAGAAATACATTCTCCAAAAGTCATTTTGTAACATATCCAAGTGTGTGAGAGGAATTGCTTTATACAAATAGCCCTAAAGAATTGACAAGTTTTGGTAAATGTATAAAGCTTGCTAATAACCTTTGACCTTCCAGTTACTCTGATACTGATTACATACCATATAGATAATCACTTAATTAACCTGACAGTTTTAAGTTTTATACAAAACATTTTAAACGAATGCGGGTTAATGTTCATGTGTATATGGAATTCACAGTTTCAGGGCAATTTGAATCCTAACTGGGTAAAAGTTAAAGTAAAGCAAACGGAGGTTGGAGATGTCGTCCATTTTCCGCACCAGGATCTTGCTGGACTGGATATGCAGTATTTTTATAGAAAATCCTTCCGTTATTTGTAGGTATGATTATGCTTTGTTTAATATGGTAATAATTAGACCATACTGTTTCTGTATACTATGACTATATTGTCTGAAATATCAAATTGTATCTCTTGTTACACGAGTTGAAAATAATAAATCTTATAAAACTATTATCCTCATCCTTTCCTTACAGGACATCTCCAATGAATGAAAACACCCACTTAATAGTTAAATAGGAACTCCAATGGCTGCCTTCATTCAATAGAGGATATGCAAAAGTAGATTGTAGATGATACGGTGTACTAACACTGTGATACAGTGTACTAAATCTGCATCACACTGTTAGTACACTGTATCACCTTCATTTGCATCACGTCAAGCATAGGAAAGGCCAATTGGGACTTAGGGGACCTTTGATTACACAGCGGTACATATTCGCACCTGTGCTTGAAAATAAAAGTGTAGTTGTTCTTGCAAAAACCTACACATTTATACCAAAATAATTGATTTTCCTATATGTACATATATTTTCGATATATTTTTTATATCGCTGCAGCTGTTTCATGTTCAACAAATTTGTTTAAATACGTTTCAGAGTATTCTAAACATTCACATATTAATTTTGTTTCAAGAAATAAAAGTGAAGTACTCGGATGAATTGAATTTTATTTCATTCCCTGACAAAAATGTAGGAGGTAACTCTTGTTTTTTCCCCCTCGGGTAGACTAAGTACAGTTCACCCCTCCCCAGTACTAATCCCAACCCAAGTCAGTACCTCTAGATCTATGTACTAATCCCGACAATTATCTCCGCTGGACATTCCAACCGACCCGGTAAACGGTGACAAACTACAGTTAGCACTCAATGTATGTAGTTTTGATTATTTCTATTCTTTTTACATTTCATTTGAATTTTCACGTTAACTGCAACTAGTCAAAAAAGAAAAACAGGGCATCATCTTAAAATCACCGATATAAAAAAAAATGTTAAGATATATATAAAAAAAAATGTTAAGATATCAATAACTTTAATTAATTTATCATCTTATTAAAAAGAAGTCAATTATAATCACTTCTATAAATCTATTATAAATTATATACATAAATTGTTAATACAATTACACTTTTTATTTTAAAATTCAAACTATCTGTGAATATATGGATAAATCTATCAATTTATTTATTTGTCAACTGATACATTCAGTAATAGACACCTTAATTCACCTGTACAGGTAACAGGGACGTTAACCTAACTGTTAAAACAACACTCTCCCTATATTGTTTACATAAGTTTTTGGGAGAAACAGGATATATATTTTTCAGTTTTGGGAGTTACATCATTTTCCCCGTCTATGTCCCTTATAAGATAGCTACATCATTTTATCTGCGTGTCCCTTATAAGATAGTTACATCATTTTCTCTATGTATATGTTTGTCCTTTATTAGAAAGTTCTGTCATTTTCTCCGTGTAGGTCCCTTATATTTCCCTGAATTACAGCCATGATCGAGGACCATATATATCAGTTGCCTAAACAATCGGTTTGACTAAATTTGCTATGCCTAGATATAATATTATAATCTATCGCATCCAAATCGATTTATTGACGATAAAGTCTGTGATAAGTTGGGAAAGTTTGTGTTCATTTCTTATGGCGCCGGAAGGATGTCATAATTAAATATCTTTGCCTAAGCAAACATAAAATATTGCCTAGGCAAAAATAGAATATTGCTTAGGCAAAAATATATTTCAGTCTAGGCAATATTCGATTTTTGCCTAGGCAAAAATAATTTTGTTTCGATTGTTGCCTAGGCAAAAATCGAATTCTGCCTAGGCGGAAATCGAGGCAAAATTATTTTTGCAAAGGCAGAAATATTTTTTCCTAGACAAGATTCGATTTCTGCCTAGGCAAAAATAATTTTATCATGGCAAAAATATTTAATTATGACATCCTTCCCGCGCCATTATTTCTCTTGTGAATATTTATTTGCAATCTTTTAGTCAATTGTACCACAAGTCGGGATCTGAGAAGTTGCTACAGAGTCCGGTGATTATTTAAGGAGGAAAGGGGTGGGGTGGATTTTTAGCGAATTTTAATCTAGTCGAAATTTTAGAGAGGATCGTACAGACTTTTTACAACCTAATTCTCGGGACGTGTGGGTTCTCAGGACTGTCACCTTATGTTAATTAGGGTTTTCGTGGTTTTTCTGATATAAGTAACATTCGTATGCAGGATATAGCTTTTCATGATTCTCATATCAAATCACCGTATCTAAATGTAAGACCGCTCAGAATAGCCAAGACAATATCTGTAGATGGAGATTTAACGGTTGTTTGTTCTGTTAAGAGTGTAAGGTCGTACGAGTTATCTCCCTTCCCTAGACTTTACGCGGCATTACCTATACAACTTTAAAGTGTACCCTGAACGAAAAACGATAATCAAATATGTTATTCTTTGTAACCACCAAAAGAAGAATGTCGCAAACCGCATCAAAATCGGTTGGCCGAGTGCCAAGATATCGCACATCGAAGGTCGGTCGACTGCTAATCAGCGTATCGGTCAGTCACTCTTCAGTCTATGACGCCACAGGTTGAACAGAGTGACTGTTATGGTGGCCAGTAGCATAGAGGACAGTGTGAACAGTAGCAGCACAAACATGTCTAAATACGATCTGGACATGAGATATGAGGTTGTTGAATTTGGCGAATATTGTCGACAAGAAGTCGGAATCCAACAATATAAGTTTGAGTTAAAAAAAAAAATTTAAATAGTGAAATTGACTCTGAAAATGACCGCTTGGTTAACACAGACTGGTGTAATAATCGGTCAATCACCAATAAATGTATATTAGTTATGTGTTTACCATTTCTTACTCATCACCAAAGAAAACAACACAGCATCAACATTTAATGTGCCATTTCATTCGCAAATTAATATTCAAATAAACATACCAACAATACAACAGTTCTGGATACTCTGGTTTGTGAGAAAAGACGAACACACGTACAGTAAATTCATGCGTTATATTCTATACAAAACCCGCTTCTAGTCATGAAGGACACTTAATTTAGAAAGTAATATATTATCATCATCGTGATCTACAATAGACTAAATCTCTCTCCCGTATGAATACCAGTGTTGAAGTGTACAACACACTTCTACATATACATATTTTATCCCTTATTTTACATGCCATGGTCTCGGGGATTAAGGACGATTAAATGCTTGATAAAGATATAATTTACATACGATCGTTGTCAGCGAAATTATATAAAAGTGATTCGCAACAATTATAATATAATTGATACTTTCTGTACAGGTATAAAGCATAGGTACTTATTAAAACCATCATTTTAGCTCCGTTTTTTATGATAAAACACATACAATTTATTTCATCGTGACTAATCATAATTAATACTAAAACTTATAGATTCGCAATGATTTTCGTGTATGATTTTTTTTTCAAATTTTATGTATTTTTTGCTATTATATTTTTAATTGTGTCATTATTATGAAGTGATCGAGATCCTTGTGGTTTTGCTTTTCATTCGTGTCGCAAGTCATATATAAATATAATAATAATATAAGTCATATATCATAAAAAGGGACTTTTAAAAGATGTTAAACATGTTCGGAAAGTTACGAGTTCTCGATTAAGTGGGTTAGTATACCACTAAACAATTACCAGGTGTGAAATTACGGTCCACAAGCTCGTCACACCTGTCACTGCACCACAGGTGTCTGTGATTTCTGGTGTTCTAATCGGCACACGCCGATAATTGCTTGTGAGTTCACGCGTTTGGTTTCTGTGCACTTCAAAAAAGTTCCGAAGACATGCTTTTACAGGTTGTACATAAATTGAGCTTGAATTTTATTAAGAATCGCGTTTATACTATAGGGAATACATTTTCAAGTTGTTGAAATCAAACACATTATTTTTGGAATTCAGTGAGTTTCGTTTTCCTTACAAACGAAACAATTCGTATCTCAAAGGTTTGTCTATAGAATAATTAACCTAAGTTACTTCATTCATATATATACCCAGGATGTTGAAAATTTACTCTATGAATCTTGTCTGGGAGTTACTAATCTTTCATGGACACGTTTTATCAATTGCGGACAATTACCCAAAAATCACAAATAACGGTATCATTGCTGTTTTGGGTAATAAAAAATTCAAAATGATAAGCATTTATTTCACATCTTGTACGAATTGCATTTTAAACTTGTATTACTAGAAGTATTATAACCGAAATCAATACTGGTACATTTGTATGTAACAAACCGGTCATGCCCTCATAATAAAGGCTATATGATGTAAGTCGTTATAAACGGACCGTTATTCAAATGTCATACATGTTACAACGACCCGTTAAAATAAAAAATTTAAAAAATATAAAATATACATGTTATATACGACCTGTTATAATAGAAAATAAATAAGATGATACACGTTGTATTTGGCCCGTTATAATAGAAGATTAGTAAAATGTTTCATGTTGTATATGGCTCGTTATGAGAGAAAATTAGTGAGATGCTACATGTTATATATGGCCCGTTTAAAAAGAAAATTATATGTCCCTGGTTTCGGTAGCACTTGCTATTAACTCATTCACAAATATAACTCAGAGAGTTTATTCAGCACTTTCATTTTTGTTGTCTTATTCGCATTAATTTCAGGCACGTGTTCACATTTGTTTCTATATATTTCCTATATATGGCGGCTACGATCGTGTTCAACCTGTGACGTCACAGGTCAGAGGTCACCAAAACGAGGCATTCGAGACAAATCGCAATTACTCGGTAATGGGTCGGCCGATTTTGATGCGGTTTTCTGCATTCTTGTTTATTAATCAATACGTTCAGGGTGCAGTTTAATACACGTGGATTTGTCGGTTCGGACACGAGGCGTGTAGAGTTAAGGCATTGCGAGGTTCGGCGTCGTACAGTGAGGATGTTGTCAATTTGATTAATTTTTTTGTGGATTGCTTCAACCTCCTAGCCCTTTGGCTTTATTTTTTATAAGTATGTACATTGGTTCAATTTGCTAGTGGTAAGGTTCAATCATCACACTCTGAAAGTAATGGCCTCAGTAAATTGCTATACATATACTTTTCTCTTGTTGAGGTATCGCATGCCATCGAATACGGGTTCCATGCTACATAGCAGATCGTGACGAATACGGGTTCCATGCTACATAGCAGATCGTGACGAATACGGGTTCCATGCTACATAGCAGATCGTGACGAATACGGGTTCCATGATACATAGCAGGCGGTAATACCTGCAATAGAGAGTATATGTCTAGTATTACATTTAGAAAGAACAAGAAATATCTTTAAAAAAGATAAACGGCATAGTTTTAATGCTGGTGGTTATAATGTAAAACTGCTTGTAAAAATGCATTAGCAAACCAGAGACATATATGTGATATATGTCTCTGAACAAACTAATCAATAAATGCGTTTCAGCACGGATAACAAAATTAATTCAGCTTGAAACATTTTTGGTGATAATAAGTCTGCATTTGAATCAGGAATATGATTTTATTAATGTGTCATTTGAATAGATACATCCACTTTTATTTCGTCTTTAACTGCATGTCTGCATTTTGCATTTATCGCTACATTGACCAATCACATACTTCATCTTGACCAGTAACGCCACCTGTCGCGTCATATCCGGGGCCAAAAGAAAATTATACGGCTATGCCGAAAAAGTACAAGTAAAAGTCCTTTAAAGTGTTATATTTTACAAAGTTCGGGTAGTCAGAGACTTAATATATATACTTAATTAGTATATAGATCTCCTGGGTAGTGTGACGGTTACGTTATGTTTGTACGGTAATAATACAATCTACAAGTGACATACCAGTTTCACCGAGTTATTTTAACTCTACGATTTCAATAAATTCGAAGTAGGCCAATGTCGAATGCGTTTTTATCGATAGATGGTGCAGTTGTACGTAAAATTATTTCTCCCCTGAAATACGAAACTACAAACGACTAGCTCCAGAGGAAGAAGGTCAAAGTTGAGAGAAGGCGGGTGTTCGTAAACAAAAAAGACGGCTAGGTTTTGACGATTTGTATCAGCCTTATCTGGAGGTTTAGTCAAGGTATATCGATATAGGTATAGACAGGTTTGACTGTATATCAATAGACGATGTAGGTATGGTGACTTATTACGGCCATCTGATGCCAACACGGCAATATGAACAAGTTGTTTAACCTAGGTCACTGTGGTCAGAGACCTATAGTATATACTATAGGACTCTGCTGTGGTATAACTTTAAAAATATGCCATGATTATTTTTGTAAGTTTAGCGTCCAGAACAACGCCATTCTGAAAATTATATTTAAATGCTCTATTGTTTTTAGCGTACATTGCCTATCTCTCATAATGTCACTGTATTTTCATGCCGTGGTCGAAGTGTGTATTAAGTTTATAAAGAACCGGGCTTTATTAACACAATGGTAGCCTCTTCGATTGACCCCAAAAACAGCATTGTCAACAAAATGGGGGTTTTGTTTTTTGCCCAAAACTGGGCGTTATAATTAGCACAATGGGCTTTCAAGTAACTGAATGCAAGTGGGCAACAAAAAAACGTAAAAAATACGTAAAATAGTTAAATAGTTATTCATTACAACTAAAACTAACGTTCTAGTAATTATTATTATTTATCCTGCAACTGCCACCACATTGTCGGAATACACCCACCATATATATTTTTGCTGTATACGGCAGTGACGGAAAACAGCTGTATTTTGGAATCTTAGCATGTGCATCAATTCGACTGACCGACTTCAAAGTGAAACGTTTAAAAGGCAAACATATTTCTGTCATTTTTGACACCGTTTCACTTCAAAATGATTATTTTTGATGATCATTTTTCTATTGTTGCAGGATGAATAGAAAACATGGTCAGTGTCTATAAGCTGTATTTTTGGCTCGCCACTTTTGTCTTTCTTGACCCTCGCCAAAATACAGCTTATATTTAAGACACTGACCATGTATTCTCTATACATATATCAATGAAATCACCCTCCTGATTACCTCCCATAGCGGACGTAAAACGTAAAAAAAACAATGTCAAAATCACATTAAAATTGTTAATTTCACAAGTTATGTGGCAAAGTCTAATTGAATAATCAGAAGTTTTCATCAAATAGAAGTTACATTTTTAAATATAACTGACTTTGGCATGGAAAAAGGGCTACTGAACCAGACACATATATATACTACTGTATGTGAAATAATTCTGCGAAAACAAAGAGATGACTATATCACACATGATATAACTTTCTTTAGACATTTACCTTAGCCAGCGTTAATTTCCATGTCACCCCTGTGCCCATGTCTATAGTATCTGGTTATTTGAGTGTTTTCTAACTGAGGCCTTTTTATGAGGTCTTTTTGGGGCCGTTAATGGACCCACTTCCCAATTAAATTTATTTCATATTTCAGCCAAATTCCCAAACTTTGCAGTTTACACCTGAAAAATCTTTCCCAATTCACTAATTTTCTTCCCAAAATGAGACGGAAAGGTCCCATCCCAAACAAGTGAGAAAAAGCCCTGTACTTGATTACTTTCCATCTCCTATTCACTACAGGTGAACTTATTTTGCGTCAAAAAACACTTTTGTTTTCCCCGAGTGGAATACAATCTAACATCTCAGCTGTTTCCTGACCGAAACACTCGTAATATTCCGTAATAAGGTGGGGCAAAAGTGTGACTGGTGAACCGTGGCGACTTGTATTTATTTTATAACTGTATGAGTTTGAAACTAATTACACTGTAACTATATGTTTAGAAGTGTTCATTTCAAATTACCAAAATGGCTATAACCTAAATGAGTTTGGGTACACATAAACAATTTTTTTCATAATTCTCTTATAGGCCTATTTACAACTTTTTGCTGTAAAAACACAAGTATATATTTTGTACTGAAGGGACAGTCGCTAAATGTAAGAAACATGTTAAACACTTCTAATGATAAAGAAAAAATCATTCTGATATCATTTTGATAAGAATTATTTAACAATTCACAACATATACAGTATATACAAAATATAGTAATTGAAAGAAAAATTACTTCCATGCACATTAATAAAATAATATGCAGTCATGCGTATTGTATATATATCTAGTATGTACATGTATGTGTTCATGTTTTATTTTGCTTAAGATTTATAAAGATTGTGAAATGAAATATTTGAGAGAATATAACTTAAACCATGAATACTAAAAAACAAGCACTTAAAAAACAAATATGTAATATCATTGTAAAATGATGAATATCTTCCTTTTTGATTTTCAGTAAGAATGTCCCATCAAAATGTGTTAGACAAGCAGCCTCAGCACTGATAATCGCTGGACCAGAGGCAGAAACTGGTAGTGAGAACTAATCCACCTACAAATTCAGATGATTGTGAAATGTCGGTCCAAGCTGTAGTAAGGAATGTTCCATATGCCAGATCTAGATCAGGAAACAGCTACATGGTACGCAGAGCTACAAAACAAAGAGGCCAGCCATTTACAGGTATAACAGTAGTATCCTCAGCTGAAAATGCCACAAAATTGTGTTAGTGTCAATATTCTCGCCAACAACACTAACCTTGGGTAAGCACTGTGCTATATGTAATGTGACCTATCCAGAGGGACTTGTAGCTTTGTAAATTTGAGTTCCGTGACAAGATTGATAAAAGTTCCATATTCAAACGTCCATACATATATATCACTCTCAATACCTGAATTCTAGCATGGTGCCATTTCATTATGCTTGGCTAGAACATGAAGCATTGCCTTCCAATCAGTTTGAAACTTTTTTCACATAAAAAAAACTGATGAACATTAAAAAGATTGACCAACACGACAGATCAGAATCTATTTTTAGCTCACCCGGTCCAAAGGACCAATGTGAGCTTGTGCCAAGTTGTGGCATCTGACGTCCGCCTGTCTGTCTGTCTGTCAACAATACATTGTGAACACAATAACAGGAGTAAATATCAACAAGTTTTATGAAAATTTGTATTCAGCCATGCATCAACAAAATCTGGATTTGAAACTGGGAATTATTTGACAGAAACTTACAGAGTTATTTGACTTTGTATATAATGTTATTGGACCTTGTGAACACAATAACTTGAGTAAATATTAACTAGGTTTGATGAAATTTTGTGTGCAGCCTTACAACAATACATGTAGCTCGGGGAGGTAACTTTAACTTACAGAGTTATTGGCCTTTGTTATAATATTATTATCAACAGTCTTTTCACTCACCTGGCCCATCAACATTTCTTTTAAATCTTCTCCTGAATGCCAGAGGGTGGAGTGCTCCTGAACAACTGAATGAATTTTGATGAAATTTGGAGGATAAGGGAGCCCAATAACTTGAATTAGAGTATTTTGCCAAAACTACTGAAATATCTAGGTGAGCGATGCAGGTCCTCAGTGCCTCTTGTTCTGCTGCACCACACAAAAAATGTCCTCAGATGTGGTAGTATATATTAATGTTAATTGAAAACCAATGCTAACTTTTTTGTCCTGTAATATGTAATGTCATAGGCCCTTTGGATTTATAGCCGATATATCTAAAATACATGGGTTTTTTTTGTCGTACACTTAGTGGGTGGCTGAAACATCCAAAATGGTGTATGAAGAATGCATGGACTAAAACTGCTCTTCCACTATCACCGCTGATAGACCTCATTAAAATTTGTCCATTAGTGAAGTAAGTGTTGTTATGTTAAGACTCTCAGAAATACAAAATTGACATGGAGGGAGCATGTTTGAAATATTTATGTTTGAAATGAAGTATGAGAACATTAGCCTAGAACATTTCTTGTGCTTGGTTCAAACATTACATTTTAGTCAAATTTAAATTTGCTCAACTCTTTTTATTACACATATGAAATATACCTATTTCCCCTACATCAATATTGAGTGTCAATCAAAGGTCAACATGATCGGTTACGCTGGTGGGTTTATAACTGGAGGTCTTTAAAACTATCTTTATTGGGACACTGCATGTTGTCATTTTTTTCAATTGTTGGTGTTACTTAAATAGTTTTGATACTGTTAATGAAAATTTATGCATTTTCGTGACATGTATTGTATTGGATGTCAGCCGTGTAGCATCTTTAATGTCTAAAACTGTCAATGAAAATTTTAATGTCATTTCTCTTCAATACAGGTAATATGTGGCCGATTATCTCCCTTACATTGATTGATGTTAGGATATATGTACAATGTACATGCCTAGCGCCAGAAACTGCCCAACAACCTGAAACTTAAACACTTCTGCTCAGATGATGTTCTTGGTAAAGTAAGATGGAAGTTGTCTATGAAGGTATGGAATACTTTTCAATGAAATTAGATGTTTCAATCAAACTTCAGTAGAATTTAATTGTGATCTCGGTCAAGTGTGAGGGTGTTTTTAGCTATTATTTATGGCCATGTTTCTCTGGCTGATTTCCATTAAACTTTACGTGCGAGGGTTATTTTCTCATGCCAGATTTATTATGGAAAATGTTTTAATGAATAACTTAATTGAGTTGAAAATTTGAATTTGATTTTTTTTTCAATTGATTATTATTAATTGTTTAGGGGACACAGTTTGTGTGAGATGAGCCAATTCTTATATTAGTTGCTTTCAAAATACCTACACCTTGATTCAAATTTTAAAATTGAGGATTACTTTTAACTTCACACATACAAGATACATGTGTAGCAGGAGAAAGGGAAAATGTAGCAGCCAGATCAGAGTTCGACCCCGGGACCCTCCAAACTCTAGACAGACACTCTACCAACTTAGCTACTTGGTCACCGATGATCTACCCAGTCCAGTGCTGCTACATTCCTCCCTCCTTTATCCCCTTGCTTAGTATACTCCCAATGCTTTAACCATTAGTGTTGGCAAGGTCAGGAATTATGTAACAGGAGAATGAGAAAATGAAGCAGCCAGAACGGAGTTTGAACCGGGGACCCTCTGAACTCTAGATGGACACTTTACTAACTGAGCTACTTGGTCACCGATGATTGACCTAGTTCAGTTCCGCTGCATATGTATAAGAAAATTCTGTGCTTATCCAAGAAAATGACATTTGAAGAATTTGTAAGGGACCACAGACCAGGAATAGGAGATATGGAATTTTATCTTACAAACCCCCGGTTGATTTAAGGTGGAAAAAGAAACATACACATAGACTTTCTTGATTCATTCAAAACTGTCTCTGCTAATTTTTCTGCCATTTCTATTCAATTCAGGTGATCCTGTGAATGATTGTCTCCCTTACATTGATTGACGGTGGGATCTACATGGAAGTCCAGAAAATGCCCAACATGCTGTTTGATATTTAAAAAGTTTGTCGCTCAGATGTAGTTCTTAGTCAGGTAACACAGAAGTTGTGTATGAAAGCTATGGATATTTTTTTTATGAATTTCAATGTATTAATGAAACTTGTAGTAAAATTAATTGTGGTTTCAGTCCAGGGGCCGCGGTGGCCGAGTGGTTAAGGAGTCCCAACACTTTATTACTAGCCCTCCACCTCTGGGTTGGGAGTTCGAAACCTGGTACTAACTGTAGGTCCTGGTTTTCTCGGGGTACTCAGGCTTTCCTCCACCTCCAAAACCAGGCATGTCCTTAAATGACCCTGGCTGTTAATAAGACGTTAAACACAATAAACCAAACCAAACGTTTCAGTCCTAACATAGGGGCCAAAAATAACATGTTTTTAGCTATTATTTATGAACATGCATTCTTTTCAAATCATCCTGAGTCATGGTCCGTCAGTTGTCTGTCAGTCCGTCCATCTGTCTGTAAATAATCCTTGTTATAACTATTTCTTTAAAATATTGGAGAGATATTCCTCAAACTTCATGTATGGACATTTGGCCTGGAAGGATATTCTTCAAATTTCATGTATTGATGTTTGGCCATGTTGAAATTGAGAATTGAAGTTTGTTATCTTTATTCCTTGAAAAGTACTGGAGGGATATTCCTCAAACTTCATGTGTAGGTTCCCCTTGGTACCTAGATTGCTAAATTTATTTTCGTTTTTGATCAGGAAATCAAAATGGCAGACAGGTGCGAATTGAAGTTTGTAATTGCTATTTCTCGAAAAGAATTGAAGGTATGCTTCTCAAACTTCACGTGTAGGTTCCACTTGTTCTTGCATGTTATCGGATTATTAAGAGGAAAAAAGAAGAAAGAAGGGAACAGTAGAGAGAAGATGAGTCTGACATACAGAACCAATAAAGATCATTGAATGTTAGGCGCCAACATCCTTCTGGGCTCTCTTGTTTATTTGTGATAAATGTTTTGGAAAAGTAAAAAAAAACTTTAGTGAATTTAAGAAAGTGTGTATGAAACTTGTCAAAGTCATTGTCAGAATAAAATGAGGTGTATCAACACGGAAATCAAGAGACGAGTCATAAAATGTAGTAAACAGTTTGAGGGTTAGAAATGTAGGTTCAACCTTTAAATTCTTTTTGGAGCTGATAGGGAAATAAGAAAAAGGTGGAAATGTCCGAGATCAAGGTTTCGGGAAAATAAACAGGACTTTCTTATTGAAATAAGAAGTCGGATACAGTTCTTAAGGAAAAACATCCAGTGACACTCATGTCCAGAGATTTATTTAATGACATTGCTACAGAAATTCAAGGAAAGGTGCCAATTGTATACATGTTATATGGGGTCTCAGTGACCGAGTGGTTAACGTGTCCCGACACTTTAACACTAGCCCTCCACCTCTTGGTTGTGGGTTTGAAACCTACATGTGGCAGTTGCCAGGTACTGACCATATAAGGCTGGTGGTTTTTCACCGGGTACTCCGGCTTTCCTCCACCTCCAAACCTGGCACGTCCTTAAATGACCCTGGTTGTTAATAGGACGTTAAACAAAAACAAACCAAACCAAAAACAAACATGTTTAATTTGGTGTTAATAATTTGTGGGGAAGACGGATCTGAACTACCTGATATTAACTTTCACCTTCATCCTTTAGATCACCATTGGGACCGTGTATAGTTGGGGATGCCAGGAACAAGTAATCATCCGGTGTTCATCCTACATATCTCAAAAATGTTTTAACACCAAATGCATGTGTACTGCACTTTTTGTATTTCATTTCTCATATTAGTTATTATGTCATATGTATAAATCAAAGTTGTTGCTAAATGTTCTGAACATTGTTTCATTACCTTGATTTTCTGTTGATTTTTCGTTTTACAGTGCCAAACCCCAAGAGATAATACTCCACTTTCGTGGAGTTCTGCGAAGTGGTCACTAGTCTGAGCTAGTAAGGTGACCTTATACTCTCTACTTTATCACTACACCCCCTTCATAAAGCCTTTGCCCCAAAGACAACTACAACCAAGGTTGTTTAGCTCCATGGAAGCCTCTCAATCTCCTATAGCTTTCACTTAGAGAGGTCAACAGTACCAAATGTAAGAGGAGGGCAATTAACATGGCCAGACCGAGGTCTCAAATCTGGAACTCAAAACACTCGACGGATGCTCTACCAATTCACCTACCTGGTCGCTGATGATCGAACCAGTCCAGTTCCACTACAAAAAAATTACTCCCTTTCACTTCATCTCTGGCCTGCTTTATCAAGTTACTTCAATAGCCATGAAGAGATCATCTATTGTGGAGAAGCTGTTGAAACAACTTTGTGACTCGGAGGTTAAACTGTATTTTATGTTCATTGAATTAATTTTGACATCATTGAATGAATTCTTTCAGGTGAGCAAGACCATTAATTTTATATTCGTCAGTTGTAAAATACATCAAAATATGTTTATGAATTAATTTTACTGAACCCATGTGCTTGATTCCATTTCTTTGTGAACTATTTTTTGTTTGTAATTAATGTTTCAGGCTGATGTTGAAATAACCAGAGTGCAAGTATTTTAGGAAATGCCACTTAAAAACCGGACTCCCAGTAGTCAATCCTTGACAGGTTTGAGGTAATAATGACAAAGGCATTGTATTTGAGTGGACAAGGGGTCACAAAGGTATCAATATAGTGCTGTTGAGAACATTTCTAAGTGTTTTCTCAAAGGAGAAATTAATTCCTGGTATGAGAACTGGCAAAAAAAACCAGTAAAGCCAATTTTGAATAAACAAAAAACTCAGTTTTGTTGAGAAAGTGTCAGAAGTCAAGGATTCTGAATACTGACATTTTCAACAAGAAATTTGATAAAAATGGAATGAAAGAATACAAAGGGGGGCACCCGTGGAAATGATATAAGTAACTTAGGATTTTCATAAATTGACAAGTTTTGTGTTAAGTACTACTTAGTCTACAAGAATGACATTGCAGAATTTTAATTTTACAGTTTAATCTTGAAAGTATGGAAATTAATAACTTTTCACAAATCTAAAAAAGTTTATTTCATTTATCAATTAAATTGAAAGATGATATGTTTATATGACATCAGATAGAAACAGTCAGAATTGTTCTTTTGAAATAGAAATACTGCACAAACCTCTCTGTTTAAAGCTGACCTTTCTCAGATCTGCTCAGGAATAGTACAGTCAATGAGCAGTTCATGAACAGTTCATGAATAGTTCATGAATGTTCATGAAATTTTCACGGGGGCTGTCAGTTCTAGAACTGAGAAACAATTCTTCCTAAAGTAAATTGTTCGAAGTTACATTTTACATTTATGCTAGAACAGGTTTTTTGAAATTCTTGAACAGTTCAAGACTTTTTCACAGGGTAAGCCATCAGAGTCGAATTGCAAACAATGGGGTAATCACAAAGTGGTGTATAAAATGTTTTTGTCACGTTAGAGGGGTCGCCTGGCATAAAATGATGGACACAGGTATATATTGGATCATCTTCTTTTATACTATCTCGGGCTTACAACAACAAAATCAACTTCCAGTAACAACTGTAATGGGTTCAAAAGATGTGCCTGTATAGGGTTGGCCAAAGTGTTCACTGGGCGCGATACTGCTGCTGTGTTAGGGCCTTTATTCTGTCTAAAGCCGTGTGCTTCACCAGTCTTTGCAGCATGTATTTCTATAGAATGGTCCAAGTCTACAATAGTGTCACATGGAAACAACGTCAAATGTTCATTATTATATACATATATCATTTGGGACAAGAAAAATAAAATTTAATTCAAGTCAGTTTATAAATTTCATGATAAAACAATTATTTACATCAAAATCCCAAACAAGCACAAATTAAGTACACATTTTCAAATACAAAATCCATCTCAAAACAGTTTTTTATCAGTTTTTTTTAGCACAGTCTGTTTTCAGCACATATACTAATCTCCAGGTTTATATGTAACTGGGAACACATGCTTTGGCGTGCATGTGATACCGTCTGATTTTGTGATATTGAAAAAACACGGCCTACAGTCAGTACCTGGCAACTGCCCCATGTAGGTTTCGAACTTGCAACCCAGAGGTGGAGGGCTAGTGTTAAAGTGTCAGGACATGATAACTACTTGGCCACCGTGGCCCCTCATTTGAACATGAGTTGCCGTTGACGTTGCTAATGATATTACTGTCTCTTTCACAGGTATGTGATAGGATTGACAACAATTGAGCCACTCACCACAGGACTGCTGACAGCCTGTAACCTCAGCACTGTAGAGTCCGCTATACCAAAGTTACACAGATGAACAGCAGTGTGGATCCTGGCCGGGAAGTTATGGTAACAGGTCATTATCTTTGGGTTTGTTTTCTAAGATTGTAAGATTCTGATTTCTGAGTGCTTGTTAGTAGTTTGGTGCTCTCAAGACACTGTGCTGAGGTGAGCACACATTGTTTCAAGTGATGACCATCTTCAGCACTGAGACATAGCACTGTCCCCTGTGGGAGGAATGTCTTATTCCAGTGGTTGTCTGGTAATCCTTGACACCAATAACTTTACTCAGCACACATTTCTCCACACTTTGTAGCACTTTATCATGGCCCCTCTGACAGTGTTCTTCTTTATCTGTTCTATGTTACCCAAGATATTGTCACACAACTAAATTACAACTTTTAGTTTCAACCTTAACTTTGTAGAAAAAAAATTGTGTAAGTGTTGATACCGGTGAATTGCCACCACTTTACAGATCTCAGTACCAGGTGTCCTCAACAACAAAGACTTTGCCAGAGTTACTGGAGCCAACACTGATTTCAAGGATCATGTTTGTAATCTGGTCGATATTGTTGATGAGCTATATTTCAAAATCAAATATTTATCAGAATATACCTTAAGTTTAAACTGATTGGTATGTGGTGAAGTTTAATAAGTTTTCACTTCTTTTCCAGATGTCCATACCAGTATCTATCCTGTGTGATGTCCATACCAGTATCTATCCTGTGTGATGTCCATACCAGTATCTATCCTGTGTGATGTCCATACCAGTATCTATCCTGTGTGATGTCCATACCAGTATCTATCCTGTGTGATGTCCATACCAGTATCTATCCTGTGTGATGTCCATACCAGTATCTATCCTGTGTGATGTCATACCAGTATCTATCCTGTGTGATGTCCATACCAGTATCTATCCTGTGTGATGTCCATACCAGTATCTATCCTGTGTGATGTCCATACCAGTATCTATCCTGTGTGATGTCCATACCAGTATCTATCCTGTGTGATGTCCATACCAGTATCTATCCTGTGTGATGTCCATACCAGTATCTATCCTGTGTGATGTCCATACCAGTATCTATCCTGTGTGATGTCCATACCAGTATCTATCCTGTGTGATGTCCATACCAGTATCTATCCTGTGTGATGTCCATACCAGTATCTATCCTGTGTGATGTCCATACCAGTATCTATCCTGTGTGATGTCCATACCAGTATCTATCCTGTGTGATGTCCATACCAGTATCTATCCTGTGTGATGTCCATACCAGTATCTATCCTGTGTGATGTCCATACCAGTATCTATCCTGTGTGATGTCCATACCAGTATCTATCCTGTGTGATGTCCATACCAGTATCTATCCTGTGTGATGTCCATACCAGTATCTATCCTGTGTGATGTCCATACCAGTATCTATCCTGTGTGATGTCCATACCAGTATCTATCCTGTGTGATGTCCATACCAGTATCTATCCTGTGTGATGTCCATACCAGTATCTATCCTGTGTGATGTCCATACCAGTATCTATCCTGTGTGATGTCATACCAGTATCTATCCTGTGTGATGTCCATACCAGTATCTATCCTGTGTGATGTCCATACCAGTATCTATCCTGTGTGATGTCCATACCAGTATCTATCCTGTGTGATGTCATACCAGTATCTATCCTGTGTGATGTCCATACCAGTATCTATCCTGTGTGATGTCCATACCAGTATCTATCCTGTTTGATGTCCATACCAGTATCTATCCTGTGTGATGTCCATACCACTATCTATCCTGTGTGATGTCCATACCAGTATCTATCCTGTGTGATGTCCATACCAGTATCTATCCTGTGTGATGTCCATACCAGTATCTATCCTGTGTGATGTCCATACCAGTATATCCTGTGTGATGTCCATACCAGTATCTATCCCTGTGTGATGTCCATACCAGTATCTATCCTGTGTGATGTCCATACCAGTATCTATCCTGTGTGATGTCCATACCAGTATATATCCTGTGTGATGTCCATACCAGTATCTATCCTGTGTGATGTCCATACCAGTATCTATCCTGTGTGATGTCCATACCAGATCTATCCTGTGTGATGTCCCATACCAGTATCTATCCTGTGTGATGTCCCATACCAGTATCTATCCTGTGTGATGTCCATACCAGTATCTATCCTGTGTGATGTCCATACCAGTATCTATCCTGTGTGATGTCCATACCAGTATCTATCCTGTGTGATGTCCATACCAGTATCTATCCTGTGTGATGTCCATACCAGTATCTATCCTGTGTGATGTCCATACCAGTATCTATCCTGTGTGATGTCCATACCAGTATCTATCCTGTGTGATGTCCATACCAGTATCTATCCTGTGTGATGTCCATACCAGTATCTATCCTGTGTGATGTCCATACCAGTATCTATCCTGTGTGATGTCCATACCAGTATCTATCCTGTGTGATGTCCATACCAGTATCTATCCTGTGTGATGTCCATACCAGTATCTATCCTGTGTGATGTCCATACCAGTATCTATCCTGTGTGATGTCCATACCAGTATCTATCCTGTGTGATGTCCATACCAGTATCTATCCTGTGTGATGTCCATACCAGTATCTATCCTGTGTGATGTCCATACCAGTATCTATCCTGTGTGATGTCCATACCAGTATCTATCCTGTGTGATGTCCATACCAGTATCTATCCTGTGTGATGTCCATACCAGTATCTATCCTGTGTGATGTCCATACCAGTATCTATCCTGTGTGATGTCCATACCAGTATCTATCCTGTGTGATGTCCATACCAGTATCTATCCTGTGTGATGTCCATACCAGTATCTATCCTGTGTGATGTCCATACCAGTATCTATCCTGTGTGATGTCCATACCAGTATCTATCCTGTGTGATGTCCATACCAGTATCTATCCTGTGTGATGTCCATGCCAGTATCTATCCTGCCTGATGTTCATCCAAAACAAGAACTCACAACAATAGAAAATATGTAGTTTTAGTCCCCTAAAGGTGACACCCAGGAGGATTATAGCTTCCCTCTCTGTCTGTATATGTACATAACGTACGTAACACCAAAGTTTGTCAGCCCTCTAGTGGCTTCATTCAAATTATTTACACAATTACAAACGACTAATTTAGTGTTTTTGGTCAAAGTCAAGGGCTCTGTTACTATTTTCAGAATATACTTGTATCTTTACATACCCCACAAACTACAAGTTTTATAACCTGAGATAAAAGTCTGGAGTTATTTCCCTTTATATGGTTTGTCTTCACTTGAAAGTGGAAGAATTAAAATTGAAAAATTAGATATTTTTTCTAACAATTCCATAACTAGTTTATTAACAATGGTAATTCTGGCATTTTCTATCTTCTTTGAATGCTTTTCAATGAACACTTTGTGTAAATGTTTTCAAAACAGTATAAGATATTGAAGAAAAATCCTTTGTACTCTTCGAGTTGGATTCAAATTTCAAAACACAGTCACAAAGGAATATCATGTAGACCAACACTCTAATTAAATCTGTTTTATGAATATTTCTAGATTTTTATGCAGATCATCAGGGCTCAAAAACATTACAGGAAAGTAAAGAAACACTTGTTTATTAATTAATCTTATCTTTCAAATTTTTACTTTTCAAAAAGGTACCAAAATGTTAAATGAATCAGAGGAATGGATCCAACTCAGTCCTTTTGGTTAGTAATTTCTCCAAACATTTCCTGTTGATATTTATTTCATGAATGTGTGAATTTTATACATATATACAGAACGTGAGTTGGAAATTTGTTCCAAGTTCCTGCTCACAGTATCACTGGGTTTAATACCATACATTCCAATAATTCATTCTGGTAAAACACGAAATCATCTGAAGATTTTAAACCAGTTTTAATTCACACATACTTATCTTGTTTTGTTACTGTTTTTTTGTAAAACTAAGCTCAGTATAGTTGGTTATGATCAGATTATGAAGTTGCTGCTATAACCTAGCTAGCATATATCTGAAGTCAATAAAAGAAAGAAAATTGTTCCAACATTCTAAACAGTTCAATTTGCATTCAATTTAAATACATACATGCTCATCTTCACTTTTTATTGTTTTTTTCTGTTTACAGAATTCACAATACAATGTGATTAGATCCTCAAAAGGCACGCCAATCTTCCTTCTATTGAATCTTCAGCAGTTCCAGTTTCTCAATATTTTAGGAAAAGGAGCAACAAGATCAGCCTATTTAGCCATGGGAAACAACACCAGCCCAGCTGCTGTCGTGAATCCTACTTATTATATGTCAACATTAAGAGAAATGTTTCATCTATTCAACAAGTGTTCACTTGAAAACAATGGTCAAATATTGAGCAAGTTATGACAAAATGAATTCCAAAAAGTGGGTAGATTAGACTAAGTAGACATTTGCTTGTTTGGTAGAATATGAACACTGTCTCTAATGTGTAGCTAATTGATTATCAAGAGCAAATACGTGGATTTCATACTTGTGGTACTGTTGATTTCACAAAACACAAAACAGAGTCCACCAGACCTACCTTACTGAGATGTATTATTATGTTGGTACGGAAATCAGGTCGACATCAATGTATATTAAAAATGAAATAACTCGACCATGTGTTTAAGTTTTTTTTAGGTCATCTGACCCAAAGGGTCAGGATGACCTATAGTCATCTTGCTTCGTCCGTCGTCGTCCGCCGTGCGCCGTCCGTAAACTTTTTCTTTCAAAACGCTACTCCTCCTTAACGCTTGGGTGGAATACTTCCAAATTTGGTTTGAAGCATCATTGGGGGAGGGCAATCATATTTTATATAAATGAGGCTGGTCTGACCCCTGGGGCCAGAAGGGCGGGGCGCCGAAAAGGGAACTTAGGTGAATATTGTTATAAAATCCTACTCCTCCTTTACCCTTGGGTGGATTACAACTAAATTTGGTGTGAAACATCATTGGGGGAGGGCGGTCATATTTTATATAAATGAAGTTGGTGTGACCCCTGGGGCCTCAAAAGGGGAACTTTGATGAAATTTTGCTATAAAATCCTACTCCTCCTTAACCCTTTGGTGGATTTCAACCAGATATTGTGTGAAACATCATTTATTTAAATGAGGCTGGTGTGACCCCTAGGGCCTGAGGGGCGGGTCCCCAAATGGGGAACTTTGATGAAATTTTGCTATAAAATCCTACTCCTCCTTAACCCTTTAGTGGATTTCAACCAGATATGTTGTGAAACATCATTTGGGGAGTGCGGTCATATTTTATATAAATGAGGCTAGTGTGACCCCTGGGGCCTGAGGGGCGGGGCCCCAAATGGGGAACTTTGATGAAATTTTGCTATAAAATCCTACTCCTCCTTAACCCTTTAGTGGATTTCAACCAGATATGTTGTGAAACATCATTTGGGGAGGGCGGTCATATTTTATATAAATGAGGCTAGTGTGACCCCTGGGGCCAGAGATGCGGGGCCCCAAAAGGGCAACTTTGATGAAATTTTGCTTTAAAATACTACTCCTCCAAAACCCAAAAGTAGATTATTACAAAATTTGATGTGGAACATCGTTGGAGGAGGACAATCATATTTTATATAAACGAGGCTGGTCTGACCCCTAGGGCCAGAGGGGCCGCGCGGGCCTTAAATAGGGAACTTTGGTGGATATTTGCTATAAAATCCTACTCCTCCTTTACCCTTTGGTGGATTTCAACAAGATATGGTGTGAAACATCATTGGGGGAAGGTGATCATATTTTATATAAATTAGGCTGGTGTGGCCCCTGGGGCCAGAAGGGCAGGGCCCCAAAAGAGGAACTTTGATGAAATTTTGCTTTAAAATACTACTCCTCCTAACCCCCATAGTGAATTATTACCAAATTTGGTGTGAAACATCATTGGAGGAGGACAATCATATTTTATATAAATGAGGCTGGTTTGACCCCTAGGGCCAGAGGGGCAGGGCCCCAAAAGGGGAACTTTGGTGAATTTTTGCTATAAATCCTACTTCTCTCTAACCCTTGGGTGGATTAATACGAAATATGGTGTGAAACTTTGGTTTGTTTGTTTTTGTTTAACGTCCTATTAACAGCCAGGGTCATTTAAGGACGTGCCAGGTTTTGGAGGTGGAGGAAAGCCGAAGTACCCGGAGAAAAACCACCGGCCTACGGTCAGTACCTAGCAACTGCCCCACGTAGGTTTCGAACTCGCAACCCAGAGGTGGAGGGCTAGTGTTAAAGTGTCGGGACACCTTAACCACTCGGCCACCGCGGCCCCCTGTGTGAAACATCCTTTGGGAAGGGTGGTCATATTTTATATAAACGAGGCTAGTGTGACCCCTGGGGCCTGAGGGGCAGGGCCCCAAAAGGGGAACTTTGGTGAATATTTGCTGTTAAATCCTAATCCTCCCTAACCTTTTGGTGGATTACAACCTAATTTGATGTGAAACAGGTTTGACCCCTGGGGAAAAAAAGATGGGGCAAAAGGAGCGCTTAGGTTAAACATTTCTTTAAAATGCAATTCCTCCTTAATGCCTTAATTGATTACAACTATATTTAGTATGAAACATCATTGGGGAAAGGCAATCCTAATTGATATAAATGAGTCTTGTCTGACCCATTGGGACAGAGGGGCATGCCCCAAAAATGGGAACTTGGCTAAAATTTTGCTTTATGATGCTGCTCTTCCTGGAAAAGCTAAATGGATAAAAACCAAATTTGATCTAAAACATAACTGGCTGCAATAAATAATTTATGGTAATAATGCTGGATTGAGGGGTGTGTCCCTGCTGTAAGTGTAAGTGTTTGTCAGATGACCGTTAAGGCCCATGGGCCTCTTGTTTTAATCCTTGTGGTGATCGATGTACAGGTGATTAATACCAGAATCATTTCTTTTAAGGGTATATGCTACCTTATACAATATACCTAATATTTTAAAAACATTTTTAGGAAATTTTCCTTAAATTTTTTTATCGACAGTTACAGGAAAATGTTTTAAAACATTTTCAAGAGATATCATGATCAGTGTCAGAGGAACTCTTCTGGAACACACGAAATAAAAATGTCTTTGTAATTCTGTATTGGAGGAGGTTTGTTGGATACCATACATATTTGTGACGAGTTTTCAGAATTTTTTTCATTTGTCTTTACATATAATGATCTAAAGGTATATTATTATGAGCATAAAAATGGTTCTTGTCCTATGCCTGATTTTGTTTTTTTTTTTTTAAATTGTGTTTCTCTTATTAGAACGAATACAGTACATAGATTATTATAAGTTTAGGATATTCAATCTGATTATAACAAAACCACTCATTTAAATTAGGAATAAAGCTTCATGGTCTGAAATGTTCCTGTCAATTAATTCCACTCATTTAAATTTGGAATAAAGCATTATGGTCCGAAATGTTCCTGTCTATTAATTTCAATAAAATCGGAGAAGCCCTTGCAGGGGCAGTTCAACAACACCGGTTCAAGGTCACCTGTTCAAATTCAAGGTCAAGTTCACAAATATTTGGCCAACCCTCTCATCAGACTGATCATGTTCAAGAACATCAGTTCCAGATCATAAATTCAAGTTCACAAATTCAAGATTACAGAGTTCATCAAATGCACAACATAATTTGACGCTGGGTACTCTAGGAGAGTGCCAGTGGTCAAAGCTAAATAATTGATTTCATAAAATATTTGTCTCTGGGAATAGCAAACAGATACTTAAGTAGTAGAAAAGTAGCCTAAGTATATTGTTGCAGTTTAGTAATGTACAGCCGCTGCCTGTGTTCCCCTTATTGTGGTACCGTAGAATGTCGTGAGAAGTGCTCTCCTTGAACAGGTACCTTGGCTTCTGGGTCTTTATCTCTCTTTTTCCCTTGACAAGCTGTCCTTAAATTTCATGGACACTTGGTGAACATCCAAATCACAGTTTATACAATGATTGGTGGTAATTGGGTCAAAGGTCACTGAGATATGACCTTCCAAACTATAGTTAATTTTGACACAACCTTTTTTGATATTTTGAGGGAGGTATGTCACTTCTGGGCCCTTACTATGGCCTAGAAAATTATGATATTTACAATTCTAGAGAGGAGAGACGTGGGACTATCAGATGAAAATTGAATTTTTGAAATCGGAAACAAAATAATTTTGGACCAAAAAAAGAGCCCTTGATTGGGTCACATTGGAGGGCTACTGTAACTGTATCCATAAGCCGATCAAGCAGAAACTTCAGGGCTTACAGTATGAAATATAGGCCTTTTAAATAAAAGAAGAATTTTTAAAATCGGAGACAAAAAGTTTGTTCACCGAAAGTAGAGTAGACTGCAGTCCAGACAATTAGTAACACTGCATATAATTTGTTGCATTAGTGCTTCCTTTTCTGGGGATCATAAAGTCGCCTCTTTCACCATTTTTTCTGTCCATCCTATATAGGTCATCAAGACAAAGTCTCTTGTTGATGACCTAGATATTGATTAACCCTTTTGTCTGACATTTGTCCATAATCGGTCAATATAGAGATAAGGGTCAATATAAAGAGATACACATCGCTCAAGATTGGGGTTTTACATAATTTGATTAACATGAAGTATGCAAAACGAACACAGACTCAAAAATATAAAATTCAACACAGTAAGTGTAAATACCAGTACAGTACATTGGAATTAGACACAACTAGTTATTTGCAACCAAAAAGTACAAATTTAATAATTCAAATCTCACACATTTACAAAGCTCTTCATACACATTTCCAAATAAATATGACTTTGAAGGAAAATGTCATTTACATAAGTAGACATCTATATACATATAACAACCTACTCATTCACTCTATAAACAATAAGTATAAAAAATAATGTACCCAACACACCAACATCACATATATATGAACATGTGTAATGTTTTTATGTAAAAACAAGGCATCCCGGAACAATACTAATCCCCTCATGGCAAACTCTGACAATTAATGAACGTGAATTATGAATTGAACAGGCTGACACAAGTGGAATGTGATCTGTTTTATTAACAACAAATTGGTATTCAACTGCATTTGTATTTGAACTCCTAGTGTGGAAGAAAAGATGTGAACATATATTAAGTGACATCAATGAAAGTGCTATTATGTATCAAACAATTTATCAACCAATTTATCAGGACTCAATGCTACATAAGTCATTATTGTGCTGAGTACAAGTAATGTCAAAAACTGATATAACAGGAGCTGTTGGAGAACAGCACAGCTTGTCTCTCGAATGCTTGTCAATATATAATTAAAATATATTAATTGGTATGGTTTCTCAGTAATATCTATATTGTTTACTTGATCAGATTGTGTATTTTGTATTCATACAATTTATGTATATATATATATGTAAATTGTTTATTGACAAACATTCGGGAAACAAGCTATGCATGCTGTTGTAAATTGAATAAATATATTAAATAATAAACTTATTTATTTTAATTTTTGATAAAACTTATCCTAATGAGAGTTGTCTCCCTTGAAAAATTGTGGAACAGTATCAGTTGTCTTGCATGTTTGTGAGCATTTTTCACATTGTTTTTTTTTTTCAGAAAAAATCCAATTTTTTATTTTAACTCCAGAAAGGGATAGTCTTACTCCAGAGGGACTCTATTGCCAAATATCAGCACCCTATTTTATAAAATGATGTGTTAATAAAAGCAAAACTTGCACCAAAAACTTAATGCAGAAATATTCCAAATTTTTGAAGAATCTGTTTTTTTCCCAAAAAAATCTTTTAGTTTAACTCCGGCAGGGAATAGTTTAGCCCTCACAGGGACCATATTACCATAAATTACTATGCCTATCAACGACAAAAACTTTACATTTGAAAAACCAACGCCAAAGCTGACACCGGAGTGACAACATAAGCTCTCCCTCTTCTTCGAAGCGACGAGCTAAAAATGAAAATTTTGCATTTCAGTGTCTGTTAAGAAATAATTTACAATAGCTTACCCACCCAACTTTGAATACTGTACTCTGTTTTCATATCCTCTGTAGAAAAACTTGATGTGAGTAACTTTTCCACAAAGACGAATAACTCTGAAGTGTGAAAGCCGAAGTGTAAAAACCGTAGAAAAAGTTATTGTTCTTGGAATGCTGCATTTTAATATCCTCTGTAGGAAAACTTGATGTAAGATCATTTTTTGTAGGTAAATCTTTTTTTCACAAAGAGGAATAACGGAAGCAAGGGTACAGTTCCTGCACACTGCACTCCACCTCGATGTGGTCTTGATGTGTATGAAGTTTGATGAAATTATCAGGCATAGTTTGAAATTATGTCCTAGCAAATAAATTACGTACTTTAAGTACATACTTACTGTACTTACGTACTGGCAAGTATTGGCAGATCCCTATATACCCTCGGCGACTTGTAACACGAAGGGACAATAAATTTTAAAATGCCACTTAAATCAAAGCACTTCTTACACAACTACATCAATGTGGCATTTCATCACAATAATAATAAACAAAGAATTCTACAATTTATACAGTTACATTGCATAAACCACAAGTAAAATCAATTTAACAATTTTAAATCAACTTACAAAAATATATAGCCAAAGTATCTCATAAAAATATCTTGTGGAAAGAATTCATTACTAAGTCATGATAAATGAATTCTATTGCTACACAATTAATACATGACAATTTTATTGAACTGAAATCATGACTTGATATGTTTATCTGTTACACACTAAATTACCACTAGTTGAATCATGAGGATAGTTTCATCTTGAATTATATGGTACTAGAATTATAAATCCACATATTTTGTTAAAGATGTCAAGTTAAAAACAACAGAATATATTTCTGCAATCTAAATATGAAACCCCCTCCCCCAAGAACTTATCACAGTTTTCTTGACCATTACCAATCTTCTCTACACAGAATTGAACAGAGGTATCACCTCCTGGTCCTTGGGCAGTGACATTCTGTGAGATGACGTCACTAGTGACAAACTGGCATGATTCTACCTAATGCCAAGCTCCAGCCTCTTCTTGACGAAGAGCCATTTCAGGTGAAACCTTCAGGATAGGCATGTACTTATCTCTCTGATCCACAAACTTAGAATTGTGGAGCTCCTTAGCTCCTCTACTGTTAATTTATGCCTTTGACTGTAATGACGCTGCAATTGATTCTGACGAAGTGAGCGAAAGCTACACCTTTCATAGTAGAGGTAGACGTGTCTTGTTCCAATGGAGCTGGAATCTGCCAAAAATATCAAATTAACAAGAGGCCCATGGGCCTTAACGGTCACCTGATTTTTGAAATATTTCAGTAAATTTGAATGAAAGAATGAATTTCAAAACAACTAAAACAAATGATAGTCAAAAATGTGATTTCCCTGTAACTATAGTAAAGTTTATCCCCTCCCATGGGGCAAATGCGAAACCCCAGGGCTAGGAAATTCACAATTATGGTAAAGCACCTTAAGACCCTTCGATCTGTGAAGAGTATTTAATTCTACCTGATTTGGGTTTTAAGAAGAAGATTTTCAAAACTTTCAGTTAATTTGACCTTTTTGGCCCCGCCCATCAGCCCCTGGGGGTCAGTCAGGGCCAACATGTACATACCATCAAACTGTCATCCCATGCTGATAATTTGAACCAAGTTAGAATGAATTCCAATAGAAATCCAACAAATAATAGTCAAAAATTTGATTTCCCTATATAAACTATAGTAAAGTTTACCCCCTACCCAGGGGAAAACGTTAGACCCCAGGGTCATGAAATTCACAATTTTGTAAAGCACCTTAAGACCCTTCCATCTATGAAGAGTATTTGATTCTACCATATCTGAGAGTAGAGAAGAAGATTTTTGAAATTTTAGTCAATTTGACCTTTTTTGGCCCTGCCCCTCAGGCCCCCGAGTATCTGACGGGAGGTTTTATAGTTGAACAATTATGGTTTACCAAGGAGTTGTCTCCCTTGAACTGAAACATGACTCATCACATTCACTCATTCGCAGCATCTCAATCCATATCCTTCCAAGCCTGTGATGTTTCTTTACCCATGTAAGGCTTCAGATGATCTATATGAACCATGATTGACTTAGAAAAAGGTGACTTCTGGATTTTATAATTGATATCAGTCTGTAAGACTTTATTTAAGGACCTGTCCAACCCTGTCTTAATTCATTACTAACAGCAGGAGGATACAACCTCCACACAAAATCCCCTTTATAATACTCCCTCTCCTTTGATCAATGGTCATAACACATTTTACATTGCTGTGCTCCCTAATTTCCTTTAATGTACAAACTTGAAGGCAGATTTTACCTTGTCCCCATCACACATACTCTATTTGACATCTCTGTTCAGTCTCTGATGACAAAAAACCTCACGGACTAACATAACAAGGTAAGGACCACACCTGGTGCATTTTCAATTCTTACCTCAGAATTAAAGTACACTTCATCGATATATCCAAATTGTAAGATGGACTTTATCTGCCAACCGATTAGTCTGTGACACAGCTTTATCCTCGGACAGCTCAGAGATTCTGAAAGAGGGAAGTAGTGAATTGAAGTTACGTATTTGTTTATTACAATTTATATATTAAATATTGAAATTGTATTAAAGACGTTTTGGTTTTTCATTGATTATATAGTTACTCTTTCTGAAGAGGAAGAAATAATGGGACTTGTCACCAATTCAGGGGAGATAATTCATGACAGAAACGGGTACCCCCTAAACATATAGAAGATAATATTAAACGTTTTGAAAGAATTAGAGTATTCTGAAACAGGAATCCAGAGACGCTTTGTATACTAATAAACAAAGATGACACAGAAAAAGGGCACCTGTACTGAGGAAAGGTCAAACTGATGCTGGCAATATGGAGAAAATGAGAGTCGCTGACAACGAAACATTGGAATTGTGTTACTATAGAAACAATCTAACAACAAATAAAAACAAGAGATCCCAGAGGGATCTTGACGCCCACTATTGAATGATCTTTATAGGTTCCATGTCAGATTGATCTTCTCTCTACTTCTCCCTTCATCTTACTAATCTGTGTATCCCTCCAGTACTATTCGAACAAAGGGAACTTATATGTGAAATTTGAGATTTATGGCTGTCTGTGGACTATGTTGTTTTTATATCCTCCTCACTGACAGTCCAGAGAAGTATACCCCTCATTGACAGTAAAGAGAAGTATACTCCTCACTGACAGTATAGAGAAGTATACCCCCCATTGATAGTCCAGAGAAGTATACTCCTCTTTGACAGTATAGAGAAGTCTACTCCTCATTGACAGTATAGAGAAGTATACTCCCCATTGACAGTATAGAAAAGTATACCCTCATTGACAGTATAGAGAAGTATACTCCACATTGACAGTATAGAGAAGTATACCCTCATTGACAGTATAGAGAAGTATACTACCCATTGACAGTATAGAAAAGTATACCCTCATTGACAGTATAGAGAAGTATACTCCACATTGACAGTCCAGAGAAGTATAATCCTCATTGACAGTCCAGAGAAGTGAATTCCCCATTGACAGTATAGAGAAGTATACTCCCTATTGACAGTATAGAGAAGTATATTCCTAATTGACAGTATAGAGAAGTATACCCTCATTGAAAGTATAGAGAAGTATACTCCCCATTGACAGTATAGAGAAGTATACTCCTAATTGACAGTATAGAGAAATATAATCCTTATTGACAGTCCAGAGAAGTATACCCCTCATTGACAGTATAGAGAAGTATGCTCCTCACTGACAGTATAGAGAAGTATACTCCTCATTGACAGTATAGAGAAGTATACTCCCCATTGACAGTATAGAGAAGTATACTCCCAATTGACAGTATAGAGAAGTATACTCCCCATTGACAGTATAGAGAAGTATACTCCCCATTGACAGTAGAGAAGTATACTCCTCATTGACAATATAGAGAAGTATATTCCTCATTGACAGTCCAGAGAAGTATACTCCCAATTGACAGTATAGAGAAATAAACTACTCATTGACAGTATAGAGAAGTATACTACTCATTGACAGTAGAGAAGTATACCCCTCACTAACAGTATAAAAAAGTATAATCCACATTGACAGTATAGAGAAGTATACTTCCCATTGACAGTCCAGAGAACCATACTCCCTATTGTAGTATAGAGAAGTATACTCCCCATTGTAGTATAGAGAAGTATACTCCCTATTGACAGTATATAGAAGTATAATCCACATTGACAGTGTTAAGAAGTGAACGACTTACAGAACGTACCTGGTCCTCCGTCTCTATCTGATTACTGACATCCTTGGCCCCTTCTCTCTCTCCCATTCCTCCACCTTCTATGTCTACAAAGTCGGTAGCACCCTCTCCTGCTATCTCCTCTGCAAACTCAGCAGGCAGACAAAACCCCTTGTGCTTTCTTATTGTGCACAAAAACAAAGCCATCAAATATCAACTAGAATTCTGTTTTTTACCTGGTAAATTTTTTACAGAGGAATAAAAACATTGAAAATGTTTCCTCCAATGTGATATCAGTTTTTAAGACAGACACATTCAATTTAGCAACAAAGTTGATCCAGCGGAAATTGACTTTTAATTCAACCAATCACAAGCCTTTTTGTAGTTGTTCAATAACTAATATTCTAAAGTGACTGTACTTTTTGTTCGGATTTCCAGAAGACTGTTCCTAGAGACAGAAAAGATTATACCAGACATTTTCAGAAGTCTAAGATAGTGTTATATATTATTTCTCATAAAGATATCTTACATTTGTTGTCCGCTCAGTGAAGACCCCCAGCAGTGTTGAAAGCAGCTTGACCGTCGTCCTGGTAACCGCCAGCTGTTGTAGTAAGCTAAACTGGACAACTGACAGGAAGTGATTATAAGGTGCAGATAGCGCACTAACATCAGCCCACAGGGGGCGCTACTAGCTCGGCTAGTCTCTGTGTCCCACAGTTCAGTCAGATTATTCAGTATGGCCTGGAGCTCCTCTCTGATCTATAGAGATTTTGATATTTATAAAAACATAATCTCGACACTTCTGTCAATAAACCTGACACAGCAGATATATGTATCAAAAAACTAAATTCATTTTCTTAAAACCTGTTGCCAATGAAAATTCCCAGACATCATTTAATCAAAAAAAATAATATTCCTTGGATTTTGAAGATGACCTCACTATAACAGCCTTACCTTGTCACAGCTGATGATCGAGGACAGAACCCTTGGACTTTGAAGATGTCCTCACTATAACAGCCTTACCTTGTCACAGCTGATGATCGAGGACAGAACCCTTGGACTTTGAAGATGTCCTCACTATAACAGCCTTACCTTGTCACAGCTGATGATTGAGGACAGAACCCTTGGACTTTGAAGATGTCCTCACTATAACAGCCTTACCTTGTCACAGCTGATGACCAAGGACAGAACCCTTGGACTTTGAAGATGGCCTCACTATAACAACCTTACCTTGTCCATGTACAGCTGATGACCAAGGACAGAACCCTTGGATTTGAAGATGACCTCACTGTAACAGCCTTACCTTGTCCATGTACAGCTGATGACCAAGGACAGAACCCTTGGACTTTGAAGATGGCCTCACTATAACAGCCTTACCTTGTCCATGTACAGCTGATGACCAAGGACAGAACCCTTGGATTTGAAGATGACCTCACTGTAACGGCCTTACCTTGTCCATGTACAGCTGATGACCAAGGACAGAACCCTTGGATTTGAAGATGACCTCACTGTAACAGCCTTACCTTGTCACAGCTGATGACCAAGGACAGAACCCTTGGACTTTGAAGATGACCTCACTGTAACAGCCTTACCTTGTCACAGCTGATGATCGTGGACAGAACCCTTGGACTTTGAAGATGACCTCACTGTAACAGCCTTACCTTGTCACAGCTGATGATCGTGGACAGAACCCTTGGACTTTGAAGATGACCTCACTATAACAGCCTTACCTTGTCACAGCTGATGATCGAGGACAGAACCCTTGGACTTTGAAGATAGCCTCACTATAACAACCTTACCTTGTCACAGCTGATGATCGAGGACAGAACCCTTGGACTTTGAAGATGACCTCACTATAACAGCCTTACCTTGTCACAGCTGATGATCGAGGACAGAACCCTTGGACTTTGAAGATGGCCTCACTATAACAACCTTACCTTGTCCATGTACAGCTGATGACCAAGGACAGAACCCTTGGATTTGAAGATGACCTCACTGTAACGGCCTTACCTTGTCCATGTACAGCTGATGACCAAGGACAGAACCCTTGGACTTTGAAGATGGCCTCACTATAACAGCCTTACCTTGTCCATGTACAGCTGATGACCAAGGACAGAACCCTTGGATTTAAAGATGACCTCACTGTAACGGCCTTACCTTGTCCATGTACAGCTGATGACCAAGGACAGAACCCTTGGATTTGAAGATGACCTCACTGTAACACCCTTACCTTGTCACAGCTGATGATCGAGGACAGAACCCTTGGACTTTGTTAAGATGGCCTCACTGTAACAGCCTTACCATGTCACAGCTGATTATTGAGGACAGAACCCTTGGACTTTGAAGATGACCTCACTGTAACAGCCTTACCTTGTCACAGCTGATGATCGAGGACAGAACCCTTGGACTTTGTTAAGATAACCTCACTGTAACAGCCTTACCTTGTCACAGCTGATGATCGAGGACAGAACCCTTGGACTTTGTTAAGATAACCTCACTGTAACAACCTTACCTTGTCACAGCTGATGATCGAGGACAGAACCCTTGGACTTTTAAGATGGCCTCACTATAACAACCTTACCTTGTCACAGCTGATGATCGAGGACAGAACCCTTGGACTTTGAAGATGACCTCACTGTAACAGCCTTACCCTGTCACAGCTGATGATCGAGGACAGAACCCTCGGACTTTGAAGATAGCCTCACTGTAACAGCCTTACCTTGTCACAGCTGATGATCGAGGACAGAACCCTCGGACTTTGAAGATAGCCTCACTATAACAGCCTTACCTTGTCACAGCTGATGATCGAGGACAGAACCCTTGGACTTTGAAGATGGCCTCACTATAACAGCCTTACCTTGTCACAGTTGATGATCGAGGACAGAACCCTTGGACTTTGAAGATGGCCTCACTATAACAACCTTACCTTGTCCATGTACAGCTGATGACCAAGGACAGAACCCTTGGATTTGAAGATGACCCCACTGTAACGGCCTTACCTTGTCCATGTACAGCTGATGACCAAGGACAGAACCCTTGGACTTTGAAGATGGCCTCACTATAACAGCCTTACCTTGTCCATGTACAGCTGATGACCAAGGACAGAACCCTTGGATTTGAAGATGACCTCACTGTAACGGCTTTACCTTGTCCATGTACAGCTGATGACCAAGGACAGAACCCTTGGATTTGAAGATGACCTCACTGTAACAGCCTTACCTTGTCACAGCTGATGATCGAGGACAGAACCCTTGGACTTTGAAGATGACCTCACTGTAACAGCCTTACCTTGTCACAGCTGATGATCGAGGACAAAACCCTTGGACTTTGAAGATAGCCTCATTACAACAACCTTACCTTGTCACAGCTGATGATCGAGGACAGAACTCTTGGACTTTGAAGATGATCTCACTGTAACAGCCTTACCTTGTCACAGCTGATGATTGAGGACAGAACCCTTGGACTTTGAAGATGGCCTCACTATAACAGCCTTACCTTGTCCATGTACAGCTGATGACCAAGGACAGAACCCTTGGATTTGAAGATGACCTCACTGTAACGGCCTTACCTTGTCCATGTACAGCTGATGACCAAGGACAGAACCCTTGGATTTGAAGATGACCTCACTGTAACGGCCTTACCTTGTCACAGCTGATGACCAAGGACAGAACCCTTGGATTTGAAGATGACCTCACTGTAACGGCCTTACCTTGTCACAGCTGATGATCAAGGACAGAATCCTTGGATTTGAAGATGACCTCACTGTAACGGCCTTACCTTGTCACAGCTGATGATCAAGGACAGAACCCTTGGACTTGACCTGATACCTGATACCTCTTCTTCGACGTCGCTGGTTAGCTTATATCAGCTACATTTGTAATTCTGACGCATCTTGTAGGAATAACTCACTGTTATCCGGTTGCGCATCATAAAAACTTAAAAGGTACTTTGTGCCAATGTCTATTTAGACGATTTTTAAAAACATTTAGAGTGGGGGCTTCTACTACTGTACTGGGGAGTAAACTCCACGAACCCACCACTCGTCGACTAGAAATTCCCTGTGTGACTGTCGTTCTGCTCTGTTTTTTATATATATTTTTTTGAATATCCTCTGGTGTTAGTTTGTGCCATCGTGAAAAGCATGTTTTTATCCATGTCTATATTGTTTAGTATTTTATAAACTTCAATGACATCATTGCGTTTACGTCTGTATTCTAGTGTTGGTATAGATCGCCCAAGTTTTTTAGTCTTTGGAGATATTGCAGATCTGTCATGGAGTGTACTCTTTTTGCGGCTCGTCGTTGGACATTTTCAATGGCTATTTGATCTTTCCTTAGTGATGGTGACCAGACTTGTGTTGCATATTCTAAATTTGGTCGGATCAGGCTTTTACATAACGATAGAAACATGGTTGTGTTCATGTACAGAAAAGTTCTAAAATACAGACTGTTTAGCTAATGTGTTACTGTTGACTAAATTTCAATTGGTTGTCAAAGGTCACCCCTAGGTCTTTTTCTTTTGCTACTTTCTCAATTTGATTTCTAGGAGGAAAGTGGTATGTGGGGTTTTGGGCTTGGTGTCCAATGTTTAGGTGCTTACATTTTTTTGTATTAAAGGACATTTTCCAGTCTATGGTTCATTGCACTATTTTGTTAATGTCTGATTGGAGTTCTGGTGATGCTGTTGCATTTTTGTTGTTTCTAAATAGCTTGGAGTCGTCACCAAAAAGTTTCATAACACTGTTATGGACTACATCTGTATCCCCCATATGATAAGTACCCGGATACTAAAACAGGCCATAGGAATAAGTATCCGGGTACAATATATGGCCATAGGATAAGTATCCAGATACAATAAATGGACATAGGATAAGTATCCCCCCATAGGAATTGTATCCCCCCCCCCCAAAAATTTATCATAAGGTAACAATGTAAGAATTTTGAAAATGTTTTTTTTACCGTTTAAATGCTTTAAAAGGTTGGAAAATAAAGTATTATCATATAATTTCATTTTTTTTCCTCTTTAACTATTCAATAAAATTGATGAATTATTTCAAACTGTTAAAAATCATTTGAATTGTTGATCAACCCCGATGTTGTCACTGAAGCAGTAATAATTGAAACTTACTGAATATAAAGTCTGCCCTGTGTCACCTGGGGAAAGGTAAACCTGTGAGATGGCCCCAGGGAATATCTGTTATAGTTGAGGCTTATGTAGATAAGCCAGGTTTAAATAGTTAAATAACATTTACAACATGTACACTAGTCCATTGTTTGACACAATATATAGATGTTCACATGTAATAGATATGGCCAATGCTTGCCTGAGTCTTGTCACACCTATGTTTATGGTATGGTTATATTTATGATCATGAGTTAATTGATCAATAAGAAACAGATGTGTTCAGAAGGATATCCCATATACACAATACGGGCCTGAGGGTTCCAGCTTGAGGGACCGGTCACGTGACATGAAGTAGCCATCTGATTAGTCCTAGGGTAGTGACCAGTCACGTGACATTAACATACTTGCCAACTTTCCCGATTTAGTCGGGAATTTCCCGATTCCAGACTCCCTGCCCCGTCTCCCGATCGTATAGATAAAACATAGTGTATTCTCCCGATTTTGGAGAATATGTCTTGATAACCCCGTATGGAGCCCCTATTCATCTTGTTAGATTCACTTAGGCCTATGACAGGTAACGCTTGCTGGCTGTTGAAAGACATATGTGTGGGGCATTGGTCAGTTAACTGACCTGCTCACAGACCGTAACGAAATTCTGAAACTTCACTGACTGCAAGGGTGACAATACCCCGATAAATAAACAATTAATTAAAACCAATTAAGCTGAGGACGCGTGATGGTTTTGTAGCAGGTCAGTCATGGTTGATTAAACGCTTGTAAATGGCTTCGTATACTGCCTTTGATGTCAAGCGCATAAACGACCTCTACTCGACAGTATATCTCGGACAGAAAAAGTGAAAACAACACTGGCAATGTTATCAACGGAGTATCGAATGTGACAGATTACTTATTGAAATGTTAACTACATTTAAACATTGGCTGATCTTTAGATAATTAGCACAAGGAAATAAATTCACAATAACGACCATATAGACCGAAGGCCTGGTTGCCGGTAGGTAACGTCGTTTCAATCACCGTATCATCAGCATACTTAGTGTCAATTAGCAGAGACTTATTTTGGCAGAAACTTTCCCAATTCACATTTTGAACGACAAAAACATGTCCACAAATATTCACTTTCTTAAACTAAATACTGTCATGTTAAAACTTTGATTTTAAGTATCAGTCCCCACCTACAAAGCACAGAGTTGTAAGCCTATAGTGATTACAACTGCTGGTACAGCCCTTTTTATTTTTTTTGTATTATTGTCTTTGTTGTAATCCAAAGAAACATTTGAAATTTCATTCAGATATTATATTGTACTCTAGATATTTATCGTGACATTTTAGGTATTTTCTTTTGAAGTTTACTGCCAGAGAGAAAGCTTGATAGAAAGTGATATCATTGTGATAATTTGCATTTAATTGACTGACATCTATCTTACAACATACTTTTCATAACATATCTAAGTAAATACTTTTATTTAGAGTGAACAGTGAGTTAAATCATTTCCAGAAATAATTAAAAATGATGTAATTTTGCAGCTATTTTTTGTAATTTGTTGCTTATATAATTATCTTTCCAAACTTAAATAAAAAAGATCATTGGCCAAGTTTGAAATAAGGTTTTTTTTTCACCCTTTTTTTCAGTGAGGGAAGGAAGCTTAAGTGATCATGCAAGGAATTTATTTTCCAATAGCAAATTATCTCCCCCTTAGTTTTTGTTTGCTATCTGTGTCGCGCGTGAAATGTGTTTTCCGGTCAAAAATGTCGCTCACGCACTTTCTCCCCCATGAGAATTTTAAAAAGTTGGCAAGTATGCATTAATTAGTAGCATCTGATTAGAGTTATTCTGATAGCGTCACTTGTCCAGCTCAGCAGCATTGGAGCCAGCTTTTATGTTATTCTCTCTGTGATTTTCCACCACCACCCCAACCACCTACCTGTAATTATAAGTACAAATATTAGTGTACATCGGGGGGAATTGTTGATACAGCCTTTGATAATTAGCAGGTACTGTAATTTTGACATAAACAAAATTTAAAATTATAACATGATAATTGGGTAAACTCAGTTATAGATCATGATCAGTGGGCACTGGCAAGGGCAGTATTTTCATGTATAAATATAAGGGTTGGTTAAAAACCAATCTCTCATGAAAATTACCCCAAAAATATTCTAACAGTTCTGTTTTAATCTACATATAGGTCCAAAGGCTGGAGCAATGTAACCAAAGAGTTACAGCCAGCCATTTTATAATAAGTAATGCTGGAGCAATGTAACCAAAGAGTTACAGCCAGCATTATGTATGATAGATACATAGACCTGTAACAAGAGTTACAGCAGTGTTTCATGGTAGAGCTGGAGCAATGTAACAAGAGTTACAGCCAGTTCTACAGACATCTATAGCTGAGTCTTGCCACATGTGCCAAATTTATATTTTATATGTTTATTATATGTGTAATATAATCTTGAACTTTAGTGTCCATGTACAATTGTAGTATTTTTATGAATGAGTATGTTTATATATGTAAATAAATATGGTAACTATATATCAATCATCACTGTTATTTGTTCTATTTAAATTGACAGAGTGTTGTTTTAATCATTATTACCTATCACCTGTTCACCTATGTAGATGTTGGATTGGGGTAAAAGAATATATCATGAAGTCATTCTTAAAAAGAACCTAAAACAACCAACATGAACTTTGAATTCATCAACCAAATCACAGATTTTCTTCAGGGTCCCATGGAAAAGAGGAAATGAATCATGATCTATGTGCTGTATAAAGATGTGTGGTTTTAAATCACTAAAGTGATCATTACTTTAAATTTTAGTTTCATTTCTAGTGAATTAAAGAATTGACTTGTTATTATGTATTTAGGACATTTTCAAATGACACAAATATATGTTCTCTCCAAAACTGTTAATTATGTTCATGGTCTGAAGAATTGCCTATAGATGCAATGAAAGTGATAAAGATGTGTTATCAAGTTTTTCTTTTTCTTTAAGTATTACTGTAAACGTACTTATTTTAGCGCAATCAAATTTTAGCGCAATCAAATTTTAGCGCATTTGCAGATTTTAGCCAGTTAGCGTAATGATGAATTAGAGCATCCACAGAACTTTCTATAGAAATAGAACGTACAAAAAGTGATTAGCGCAATCATAATTTAGCGCAAGGCTTCCAGCGTGAAAAGCGCTAAAATAAAATTACCGCTAACATATGTACGTTTACAGTACCTCGTTCATTAGGATCATACTCAACAATTTCATCATATGTAATAATGAATCAAAGTTAAACATACATTGCACACTTTATTTGTTAAATTGTGCTGACTGTTGAATTTATCTAGAAAAAAATACTTGAAAAGTTGGTGATAGGAACAGAAATCATCAAAAACTGCATTAACAGCTGATTTCTGTCTTCTTCTACTGGAAAAGTTTATTGTTTTCAATCAGACAATCATCAGTTAGAACAAAGATTTTATAAACATGTATGTGAATGAATAAGTGTATCTGAATACATACAGTTAATATTCAACCTAATCAATATTTTATTAGGATTTGTATCACCCCAACTTTATGTTAGTTAAACTGATTTCTATAGCCATAGGAATTGTATCCCCCCTACTTTATGTCAGTTAAACTGATTTCTATAGCCATAGGAATTGTATCCCCCCTACTTTATGTCAGTTAAGCTTATTTCTATAGCCATAGGATTTGTATCCCCCCTACTTTATGTCAGTTAAGCTTATTTCTATAGCCATAGGATTTGTATCCCCCATACTTAATGTCATTTAATCTGATTTCTATAGCCATAAGATTTGTATCCCACCTACTTTATGTCATTTAAGCTGATTTCTATAGCCATAGGAATTGTATCCCCTCTACTTTATGTCATTTCGGCTGATTTCTATAGCTGTAGGAATTGTATCCCCCCTACTTTATGTCATTTAATCTGATTTCTATAGCCATAGGATTTGTATCCCCTCTACTTTATGTCATTTCGGCTGATTAAAACATGGAACTATATTTTCATGCGAGAGGACACACTAGCTTGGCCGACATCAAGTGATTTGGCTTCGCTTGCAATGACAGGGCTGCTGAAACAACGTTAGACTGTGGAAATGAATGGTTTCCTTCGTTTTTAGAACAGCAAACGTTGTTTGCATATATGGAGTATGGTTAATCGATTGGCGCTGTTCTTTTTTTATTATATGCAGTAGAAAAAAAGTTTGGATTGAGAAAAAATGGCACTATCTGAGAAAGCTATCGACAGATAGTGCCTATTTTTGCATATTTTAGGTTGGGGAATGAGAGAAAAATACTCAATCATACAGAAGAGCCTCGGGTTTTACCACATTTTGTAACCCCTCAGGTGGAATATCCCTATCCTACATGACCACATATGATAGAGTCTTATAATATGACACCGAGCTTATTCAGTCCAAGGGAGGTAATTTGATTTTGTACATGGCTCATGTAGACTGTGTTAACATTTTATCTGTATGTATCATTTCCATTGTATATATATACACGTACATAAAATGTATCATTCTGCTTTTCTTCAAACTTCACTTCGGCTCAAATAAACGTCCACAAGGCTGTATCCAAATACAGGTGTTGTGTTTTGTGTGTTGGGGGGCTTTAAAGAGATGGTAGTGTAACAGAGCGCAGGAATTATATAAATTTAAATCACTGCCTCCGCTAGGGATCGAACCCGGGACCTCTGGCTTACTAGTCTTACGCTCAACCGATCGAGCTAAAGAGAAGATCTCTCTAGCCGAGCGGTATATTGCGGCTAGTATTTACCAGGGTTACATACTCCCCCTCCAGGAAAGAACTCGTCCTCGAGTTTCCAGGAGTAACAGCGATGCTTGTGGAGCAATCCTGAGTATTTTCCCCGGGTCCCTACATGGGCGCCAATGTAACAGAGCGCATGATAAATTAAATTTAAATCACTGCCTCCGCTAGGGATCGAACCCGGGACCTCTGGCTTACTAGTCTTACGCTCAACCGATCGAGCTAAAGAGAAGATCTCTCTAGCCGAGAGGTATATTGCGGCTAGTATTTACCAGGGTTACATATGTGAAGGTATGAGGGTTTTATCGGGTTCCTTCCGTCATCCAAATTGCCAAGACCCAACACATTGTCAGAGTTTCAATACTTTATTTGGTATTGCGGAGTTTCTGGGGTAGAATAAATCCCCTGTAATAAGACATGGATAAAACTAATAAAACATTATACAAACGAATGCACCACACATCTTAGCAGCAAGAACTAACAACAAAACGTTTTGACCCGGACGGAAATAAAGATAATTAGACTGGATAATATAAATTAGACATGATACTCCAATAATTTATAGGATATAAGCAATAATCATAAAGCTAAAACTATTTACTCACCCTGCATGTGGTGCTGGGGGACCCAGTATAAAATATATAGTAATTATGTATCATGGACCCGTCAGATGTGGTTCGCTCCACGGCCAGCTGGGAAGTGCCGGGAGAGAGCAGAAAGGAAAGAAAGAAGGAAAGAGCGCGGGAAAACAAAGCGAGTCCCACGAGCTGTCCGTGGTCAGTCATGATTAGTCAAATACAGTCAACACATGATGGACAAACACAATACACCACGTCACACACACGTATACAAAGGTAAAAACGAAGGTACATCAGGTGATCATAAATACACCGAAACGGATCACGGATTGGTTTACGGACCGGACCGCGGATTCACGGAATACGTATATGCTACAGTAGGAATAGGATAGACATAGTATCAACGTTTTCTCCTTTATCCACTGCATCAGCCCAGTGTTCCAGTACCTCAAGTAGGTTTGTAGTACATGTTTTACCAGTTCTGAAACTGTGTTGGTGATCTGTGAACAAGTTGTTACTGTCCATATGTTTTATTTTTTCATCACATACAATTCATTGAAGTAGTTTGCCTGGGATAGATATTAGGCTAATGGGCCAGTAGTTTTCTACTTTTTTACTTTGAAGATGGCCTCACTATAACAGCCTTACCTTGTCTATGTACAGCTGATGACCAAGGGCAGAACCCTTGGACTTTGAAGATGATCTCACTGTAACAGCCTTACCTTGTCACAGCTGATGATCAAGGACAGAACCTTTGGACTTTGAAGATGGCCTCACTATAACAACCTTACCTTGACACAGCTGATAATGACTGGTTCCTGCTCCACTCTGTCACAAAGTAACTTGACAAAATGTCCTTCCTGTGATTCTTCATCTGAATAGAAAATTAAATCTGGTTTTAATGCAATAAAAACATGGTACTGGAACTGTGTACGTAATTAACTATTCTACAGAAATTCTGTGTAATGTGATTCTGAGTGTGTAATAACATTTTGCGTTATAAACAAAAAAAATAAATATTCAGTATATCATACATTCATTCTGATCATGAGAATCTAAACATTTTGTTTTATTAAATTTTACGGGAATATTTCCATCATTCAAAATCTCAGATTTCAACACCCTTCAGATCTAAATGACTGAAGAGGACCACAACAATGGTGAGTATACCTGATCATATTCCATTGTTTTATTTTGATAATATCTGTACTTCTACCACAATATGCTGTGTTATTCCACTCTCAAGCCATTGTATAAATGTGCCGACTGTTCTGGTCTTTTAATTGGTCAAGAATTAAAACTTTGACCCAAGCTGCAATTGTTATTGACCTTATCAATACTGTATAGTTGCTTTTATTCACGGGGGATTTAATTTCGCTATATTCGCGGTCAAGGTAATGTCCGCGAAATTAAATACCCGTGAATATTTTTCACCTTGTGATGAGTGACCACTATGACAATGAATAATAAACAATCTTTATTTAAAGCATATTGTTAAGCAGAACATGTACATCGTAAGTATACATGTAGTTTCTACTGTTTCACGATATCATATTAGAGTCACATAAAATGTGTACATCGTAAGTATAATTTCTTCTATTTCCCTATATAATTCATGTTCGTAAGAAATTGAAAATACGCGAAATTTTCTCCCCGCGAAATAGTCCTGAACAGAAAAACGCGAAATTTTCACCCCGCGAAATTAAACAACTATACAGTAATCAAATGACGTTACATCACCGAGTCCAAGTCGTCACCTGTACACCTTATTTGCATACGTGAAATAAGACTTGCCTACCTTTCCCTTTGAAACAGGTCACATGACTCATAATTTTTGGACATGGAATTGATTTCACACTCATAAGTTATTTTTTAAAAGTTACAAAAGACACTCACTGAAGCTCATGTCTTTTTTAACTTTTAAAAAAATAACTTAATCGTGTAAAAATAAATTCCATATCCAACAACCACTCGTTGTGTAACCTCTGTATATTATTGTTTAATTTTGATATATATAACTGTATAATCTACCTTTGTCTTCCTGTGTATTGTTATCCTCCGGTACACATAACTTGGAGAGATTCTGAATTACTAAGAGTAGACTAGAAATCAGGCTTTCAAACTTGGTACCAAAGTCCTTGGACGTGTGTGTTTCCGTGGTAACCTAAGACCCAGTGGTTTGACCGAGGGCCTGTTCCCACCAATTCCTGGAACTCCGAGACGGTGTTTGTGATGTGATGTCGGAGGAAGGCCAGGGTGTCAGTGAAGATGGACAGGTTGGAACTGCCTGGAGTACGGAAACCTGCTTCTACTGAATCCAGATCAGGCACTAATCTCTCAAGGTTGTACATCAGGTGGTCTATCAGGTCAAGTCAAAATCCAGAATTTGGATTATCAGAGGATGATGAAATTACATTTGGCAGATATATAGATTATACTGTATGTAACAGAGAAATTACTAATTAAATTAAAATAACTGGTTCCGCTAAGGATCAAACCTGGGACCTCTGGTTACTATAGTCTTACGCTCAAACGATCCAGCTAAAGAGAAGATTGCTCTTGCCAAACGGTATATTGCAGCTAGTTTTTACCATGTTTATCGACCTGGACCTGACCAAATACTAACCTTGACCTTATTAGATGTCTCACTCCAGATTTGGTCGCCAAGACAAACCAGTGACATGTCGGAAAGTTTGGAGGAGGGGAAGGGTGAGGGGTGATGGGACAGTCCATTTCCTGCCGAGGGGCAGCAGTTCAGGAGAGCTTCCAACTGTGCCATTCCTTCCAGTACAGTGACTAGCATAGCCTTGATCCGCAACTGTGGAGGAAATCATAATACAGTTACAACCAGCAGTTTTAATTCATCTCAGTCAGTGAAAGACATTGTACTACCAGTTAGTGGACATAGATAAAACATAAATGAACTCTCATATAAATTAGGAAACTAAAAATATTTTACAAATGAGGCTGTTGATAGGCCCCATTCCCAATTGGAATTATTTCATATTAAAACCAAATTCCCAGAATTTGCAGTTTACTCCTGAAAAAATCTTTCTCAGACAATTAACCAATTTTCTCCCCAAACTGAGACAAAAAGGCCCGATTCAAAACCAGTATATCCTTGTTCTATCTTCAGAAACAGTGAACTGGATCTTCAGGGCTATGTTAAAATATACAGGACATATTTTAGTATCAATATAATTATGTGTTTATTATATATCACATGGAATTTCAACAATTTTAGACAGTAGAGTCTAATATTACCTCTGGACATGCATTTATGAATGGGCAGAAAAGTGGATAGACTGATAGATGGACAGGCAGATGGACAGACAGAGGGACTGAAAAATAGATAGAAAGGTAGAGGGACAGACAGATAGACAGAAAGGTGGAGGAACAGACAGATAGACAGAAAGGTGGAGGGACAGACAGATTGACAGAAAAGCCGAGGGACAGACAGATAAACAAGTGGAGGGACAGACAGACAGAAACATGGAGGGACAGACAGATAGACAGAAAGGTGGAGGGACAGACAGATAGACAGAAAGGTGGAGGGACAGACAGATAGACAGAAAGGTGGAGGGACAGACAGATAGACAGAAAGATGGAGGGACAGACAGATAGACAGAAGGATGGAGGGACAGCCAGATGAACATTACTAAATACATCTGCCGCTCTGATACTGGTGAATAGAGGCTGAAGATGAAATTATGTACAATCTCATCACAATGTTTCAGTGGTCTCTCTATTCCGTATCACACACTTGTTTCACAGTATCTTCCATCGGCAGTGTGGTACAGTTACCGTCCAGTCAGTCAGCTGCTGGACCGGAGGCTGAGGTCGACTCACATCGTCCTCTAGTCTAGATAACAACGTGGTCATCTTATTGTAATATATATATACAACATAGTTCCACCGAAAAATGAAACTTTTAGAAACCTGTAATTATTACCTGTACATAAAAAAAATTAACTATGAACTAAAAGCTCATTGTCACGTCTGAATGTTAAACACCTTGCGATTTCACAAAATTTCACAAAATCAAATGTGTTTCTATTGATTCAGTTAGTTTTCAATTAGTTACAAACGAATATTCTAGTAAAAATTATGAAAATACACAATGAATAAAATTAAATGTACATGTACTACATTTCGATTTGGAATTTCATTAATCACAAGACAATTATTAATTACAAACCACATAATTTTCTTTCAATTACAACAACAAACACTTTGAATTTTGTATTCAAAATACTCAATGTAATTTAAAACTATGATTTTATTTTCATATAAGAATCATCGTTGATATTTTAGACATTTATTGAACATTCTAAATCAACACACAAACCTGAGATGGCAGAAACTATCACTGATACTGTACAGACTTCGGTACTGACGGATCAGGAGGTCAAACATGTGTTCTGTGAACCCTTTACATCGGTCAATGTAACTCCACCCAGCTCCTACAAATACAACATTATATTGGTCAGTATCTCCAGGTCATTATGGGTATGTTATCTTCAACAAGAGTTCGGGTGACATGAAATTTACATTTGCTACACATCGTTGTACAGGTAAACAATTCAAATGGCTCACTCAGTCATTGTTTGACAAAGGGACCGGCCAGTCTTGAAACATTGCGACATGTTTAACACATACATTGTTCATGTAGAAAGTCGAATTCATTTTGATATTGTATATTTTATAGGTCTAGGTTTAATACATGCCAGGCCCCTGTGATTATCATTTCCTGTAAATCTGAAGTTTGCACAGGAAACAAGACTACTTGACTCACAGGTGTCTGCTTTTGAAGTTCTTACTCTGATTTGCGTGTATCCGATTTTGGACAATAAACAAGGTACTCTGAATATGTACATTGTGTTCTGACATCTATAGTAGTACTTACATTTGAAGGTGTCTGTATTGTGGCCATAAACCCAAAATTCCTGGCTATACGTCTGTTGTAGTACTGACCAAAGCCGTCTCCCAAGGTGGACATTGCCTCGCCTAACCTGAAATTTCAACATCCAGTCAAAATTAAATAAGTAGGTAGATGTCATTTGATTTTAACTTCCCCATAACAGTCAGGTAAATACATAGATGGACCATATAAATCAACAAAGGGCAAAACTCCATTATACAATATTCTTAAAGATAAATTAAAATTGAACAAATAAAGGGAGATAACTTGTGACCTACTGCATGTGTGGATTCTGCTGTACCAGTGCAGACACATTAACAGGTGGCAGCAATGATAATAAACAAATTGATTATATCATAAACTTTGATGTCATGGACCTATGTATGCCAGGTGTGTAATAAAAAGATTGATTGTATTATAAACTTTGATGTCTCTGACCTATGTATGCCAGGTGTGTAATAAAAAGATTGATTGTATTATAAACTTTGACGTCTCTGACCTATGTATGTCAGGTGTGTAATAAAAAGATTGATTGTATTATAAACTTTGATGTCTCTGACCTATGTATGCCAGGTGTGTAATAAAAAGATTGATTGTATTACAAACTTTAATGTCTCTGACCTATGTATGCCAGGTGTGTAATAAAAAGATTGATTGTATTATAAACTTTAATATCTTTGACCTATGTATGCCAGGTGTGTAATAAAAAGATTGATTGTATTATAAACTTTGATGTCTCTGACCTATGTATGCCAGGTGTGTAATAAAAAGATTGATTGTATTATAAACTTTGATGTCTCTGACCTATGTATGCCAGGTGTGTAATAAAAAGATTGATTGTATTATAAACTTTGATGTCTCTGACCTATGTATGCCAGGTGTGTAATAAAAAGATTGATTGTATTATAAACTTTGATGTCTCTGACCTATGTATGCCAGGTGTGTAATAAAAAGATTGATTGTATTATAAACTTTGATGTCTCTGACCTATGTATGCCAGGTGTGTAATAAAAAGATTGATTGTATTATAAACTTGATGTCTCTGACCTATGTATGCCAGGTGTGTAATAAAAAGATTGATTGTATTATAAACTTTGATGTCTCTGACCTATGTATGCCAGGTGTGTAATAAAAAGATTGATTGTATTATAAACTTTGATGTCTCTGACCTATGTATGCCAGGTGTGTAATAAAAAGATTGATTGTATTATAAACTTTGATGTCTCTGACCTATGTATGCCAGGTGTGTAATAAAAAGATTGATTGTATTATAAACTTTGATGTCTCTGACCTATGTATGCCAGGTGTGTAATAAAAAGATTGATTGTATTATAAACTTTGATGTCTCTGACCTATGTATGCCAGGTGTGTAATAAAAAGATCGATTCTATAATAAACTTTGATGTCTCTGACCTATGTATTCCAGATGTTTAAACAGATCTGTCAAGGCTTTCCTCTTCTTCTAATGGATGTGTTTGGCTTCTGACTTCTGCTTGTCTTTATCTGCTGACTGTGGGAAAAATTCATAATGATTTTCAAGTCTCCATACTTATATTAATGTATTAAGACTAAGAGCAAACACAAAATAAAATAAAAGACAGCATTGACCTTTGGAGGAAAATACTGACCTGTAGACTTATATCAAATAATCTTATGTAACTTAACCTCTGTATAGCATAGAAATCAGAATGTTTGTTTAGTTTTGTATTGGCTAACAAGTATTTCAATTACAGTGTGATAGCTCCTATATAATTACCTGATCAACTTCAAGGGACTGGAGCTCATGTATTGTTTTGATGATGTCACCTGGACGAAAACAAAATGGAACTGTTGGCTACAAGTTAAATGTGCCCATGATGCTCAGTATAATGTTACTAAAATAAAAACAATGAGAGTGTGAAATTAAACAAAGTGTGACTAGTGTCTATTAATTTTCATCAAATTTAACTAAAAGTTTTCATAGGATTAGCATAATAAAATATATACATATCTTTTTTAAATCAAAATTAAATAAACCAGTGAAATGATTTAAACATGAAAATCACCAAAATAAGATTACCCCTAAAATATGTATGTTTTTCAGTAACTCACATCAAAATATCCAGATAAGCACTGGAAACTCTACTAAAAGCTTAAGGAGTTAGGTATATGTACCTGTGGCCTCGTCCATCACCTTGATGTGATATGTGTACCCTGTGGCAGCCATGTATTTTGTGAGATATTCCGGCCGGCTCTATGACACAATGCCAGTTAACGACCTTGTAAGGGAAACAACTCTTCAGACAGGACACTGGGTAATTCTGTATTCTTCTTCTGAATCTTGAAATATGTTTGATTAATATATTGATGGAATCTTATGACAATTGTCTCTTTCAGTGACAATTGTATGCTCTTAAACGTGAATGTTGTATGACATGTGTAAACATCAAAACCGTTTTGAGCAAACATGAAAATTAAATTATGAAATTTTTTGGTTGCTATTTTCCAGAAATACATAAATACAGTGGTAGATCATTAATAACCCAGAGATATAACTTACTATGACTGATGTGAAGTTGATACTTGAGACAGCTTCTGACAGCTCAGACAGCCACAACGATGGCTGACCGACACTGTCCACCTCGGAACCACCTTCCTTTAGTATACCTCAGACGGGTACCTCTAATATTGCCTTCAAATAAATTAATTCAAACTTAATCAACATTGACTTCACAAGCATCTGACTTTAGCTTTTACTCCATGAAGCTGAACGTAATGATTCAATACTGTGTCAGAGCAATAAGGAGGTCAGATAAGTTTTGTTATAGCTCCAGCATTCAGCTGGATCTGAGTCTATGCCCCCACCCCTTTTCCCTAAAAATAAATAACTGTGGCATATTTAAAAATCTATAAAGATTTTTTAAAAGTAGCCCTGCCATCACCATTTCCCAGCTAAGTACAGTCACCTCTCTGTTCTAAACCTTAAAGGATTTCATGTGTTTGTGTAGGGTACAATGTGTCTTCTCTGTCGTCTGTTTCAGTGACCAGTAGTTCATATCTGTCCAGCGTGCAATCTTTACAAAACTCTGCATAACACATTGAATATAAAATCTTAGCAAGTGCATAACAATCTTCACAAAACTCTGCATAACACATTGAATATAAAATACACACTGTACAGGTCTACAAACCTGTTTCTGTAAATGCTTCACCAAGACCTCGTTAGTTCCCTCAGTATTGAATAAGTTGGTCTCCCTCTGAAAAAAATTTCTGTAAAATTCTTTCTGCATAGTGTCCACCACTTCCCTCGACTTCCCCTCTGTACAATATTGATAAACTGACCCCTCCCCCTGACTTCCCCTCTATAATGACCCCTCCCCTTGATTTCCCCGCGATCTTTACAATATTGATAAACTGACCCCTCCCCTTGACTTCCCCCTCTATACAATATTGATAAACTGACCCCTCCCCTTGACTTCTCCTCTGTACAATATTGATAAACTGACCCCTCCCCTTGACTTCCCCTCTGTACAATATTGATAAACTGACCCCTCCCCTTGACTTCCCCCTCTATACAATATTGATAAACTGACCCCTCCCTTGGACTTCTCCTCTGTACAATACTCGTAAAACAATAACTCACCTTGAGTTCCTTCAGTATAGGAGACATCAGTTTATCAAGTTCCTTTTGTACAACGTCAGTAAACTGGTAATAGAACTGATGAAGATTCCATAGGAAAGACAACAGTGTAGCTACAACACAGAAAAGTCAGCTGTCATTTCTCACTCAATTCTACCCACCAACTTATGGTTGTAACCTTTACTAGGGTATAAGCCACAATTTTTTTTCTATTTTGAGTGTTTTAAACTCATAGTGAAACATATATGTATAATTGTATCCCACTACTCCAAACTTTGAAGGAAATTGAGCACAAGCAGAAGCAAAACTTCAACAAAGTTGGATTATAATTGATTTTCCATAGTAGTTATAATAAATTGATATCAAATGCAATCTTTGCTCAAAACCCTGTGTGAATTAATTATTATTGCAGTGGTTATTCTTAAACCAGTGTTATGAATATACAGGCGAACTGTGTATTAAATAAATTACACAGCCTACCTGAGTTCTAGTTTCCTCCACTGCATGATCAGAAGTGATACGTCTGCCAGTTGTGTCACACCATGGAAACTTGTCGGGCAGCATTACTCTACCACTCCTGTCATAATTATAACATTATAGTTTATAACTATTGTGATGTTGCCAGAAAACATGTCCTTTAATCTAATATATCTTTAGTGCAATAATGTTCTCCTCATGTTCTCAAACCTCACACTTATTTGACGTTTCATTAGTATCCCTAATACATAATTCATCAAATTTGTAAGTTGATATTATACTACACTAAGTAAGGTGACGTAACTTACCAGAGCTTTCTCTAACAATAGTTCAAAGCCGGTGAGGAACTTCATTATGGGACAAGTCACCGTGAAGTTTAAGATCCTTTCTGTTATTTTTGTTAACTGAAAACAAAAAGGATTTCAATTTAATGTCAAGTAAGATTATTGACTTATTCAGAATGATATTAATAATGTGCTAGTTATTACTGTTTGCACAGGGTCAGATTGATATTCATAGGGCTATGGTTGTGATTTCTTCCATTTTATGGAAAAAATTTTACTGAAACTTTTCTTTTTTCCTCATTTTTTGTTTTCAACTTAAGCAATACAATGAAGGGATTTTCCACAATGAGTTAATAACTTCAACAGAATTAGAAAATTACTTCAATAAAACTAGAATATTAACTAGATGTGTCAAAGCTACGTGAATGCCCTGGCTTGTAACAAATTAGAGAAGTTTGGATCTTTCAGATATCGTTGACTGTGTTAACAGATGACTTTTTAATGGGTCTATCTTACTCTTGTGACATCATAGTACATTTTCTACTCTTCATATTTTTTTTACTCACATATGTCAAAAGATTTCTTACTTCTAAACCTGTTTGAAAGGCTTATTACCCTGGTTCTTAAAAAGTAGGGAGCCATGATAGCTCAGTCGATTAGAGCTTATCGGACAAGTAACCTTAGGTGAAGATCCGAAATGCATGATTCGACACTCACTGCCTGTGTCAGTGTTTCTTGGGAAGCTAAAAATGGTGTGGCATGGTATTTTGAAGCATGGTGAAATGAACCGGTCCAAATACTATTATGAAGAAACTTGTAATTGACTTTTCTTCCTTCGCTTGATTTGATCAGTTAGCTTAATCATTTATCTTAATTTGATAAAACATTAGGGTGGGGTGTGGTGCTTCACTTTATAACATGGCCATAAGTGAAGTATTTTACTATTTTCTTACTTATTTTTTTTTTCACCATTTTTCTTGGAATACCTCATTTCTTTCCTCTAAACACAATAACATAAAAAAAATATGCCTGGGGTGAGGAAATTTAGGGTGGGGCGGGGCACTTCACTTTACTAATTTGTTTAGAGGAATGAAACAAGTTAATCCAAAAAAGATTTGGTGTTTGGTGAAAAAAAATATTTAGTAAGAGATAATAGTAAAATGCTTCACTTTACCATGGGGAGGGGGGGGGGGCACTTTACAATGGGCTTCAGCTTAATTACCATAGTACAATGGGTTCCCTGTGTTGTTCAGTGAGGTAGTCAGTTGGATTGCCTTTCACAGGTTCAAGGTCATCTCCAGATGACACTGCTGGAGTTATCTGCTCCTAAATCAATTGACTCGCTAACAGATGTCCACCAATGATTTGTGGGTCAACTTCATTAGCTGTAAAAGCAATATGTCATTACCTTTAGCTGTCATGACATTAAATAGCTATAATAACTATACAGGAGGGTCACATGCTTCACTTCTATGGAAAATCTACACAGAAAACTGTTTTGCTTAATCTTTACAGTTTTCTCCTTATTTTCCCATGAATTTTCGACGTTAGCTGTTTCAATCATTTTATAGCTGCACCAAACTATTTATTAGTCCCCTACCGGGGAAATCAGGGGGATTATAGGTTTCTGTCATTTGTCTGTCTGTCTGTCCTTCCACTCAGTTTTACACACTTTTTTTCAGCCTTGCTTTGAGGTATGTTGGTGAAAGTTGGTATGTAACTTCATAATGAGTAGCTACAGATCAAGTTTCAGTTTCAGGGTTTTAGGTTACTGTTACTATTTTTAGCGGGGCCAGTAGGGGACATGTATTGCTTTAGCAATAACTAGTACCCATCATGCTTGTTTACCCTGTACTTACCCCAGGGGGACAACAGATAAGGTACAACAGATAAACATGGATTCAAAGCAGGGGGCAGCATAATGAAATAAGATTGGCTTGCCTTTTACTAAACTGTATTAGAGATGGGTGGACTTATTGCCAAGCAAGATTTTTTTAAAGTGATCACTCACACAGGACATCATTAATAAAATTGCTATCACACTCCCGACATAGTAGGGAGGGCGCTACCAGGTCAGCAGTGTCCACCTGAGGCGCTGGTAACCGTGGTAACCATCTAGCCCGACAAAGGCAGGTGAACACCTGACGATGGGTCTTGTACACATGGAACATCTCCTCCTCCGTGATCATGTCTGGAGTTGTCTCCTCCTTATCACCTCCTCCCATCTTGTCCTGTGTCTCCATCTCGACAGATTCGTCCAGCGTGTCAGTACCGGTGATGTTCATGAATTCCTACACAACAGATCATCAGTAACTTCCATTAACTAGTAGGTATACACTGTCGGGGTATACAAACCAAATTCAAGGCTTTTTTCAGACTTTAATTCAATTTCCCAAGGATTTTTTCATACAGAATTATACCTATTAACAAATTTTGCAATGCCTCATGCTTCACACTTAGATTTGCAGAGCTGATTTGCTCATTTTCTTAAAATCTTGAGGATTTAAGCTACAAAGAGCCTTTGAACTGTAACTTGAATTGGTGTAAGATTTATATAAAAAGAGTCTTAGAATGGATTGAAAGTACATTTTCTCAAATTCATGTCTTTGTGTAATAAGGGGGCTCTCTTTTCTTGGTAACTTGTGTCACCATTTCAATCGATTTGGCCTTTAAAATTCAATATTTGCTGAATTTTTATCCCCCAATTCATTTTTGAGGGTTAATTTAAGCTATCATGCTCTTTTTAAGTATTTAACTTTTATGGATACACCTGCCGGGCTCTCCCCAGGTGCTACTTCTGACCTCCTGGGCTAACCTATAGTGCTGGTACTATAAACCCCAGGCAGAATGTTAGTTTTTACAGAGTAGCCCCTAAGAATGCCAAAATATGGTTAGTTAGTTTCGGTTCATTAATAAATCCAATTAACCTTACTACTGGACTTTGTTGTTTTGTATAAAACAAAGATAACAAAGGTGAAACAACAAATTGAGTATTCAAGGCCACTTGAAAGCTATGAGTCATGATTCCAAGCTTTTCGATGCCAAAATTAAGTTCAATGCATTTAAAGGCAACACAGAAAATTTCAATGACTTTCAAGACATGTGTATGCACCCCAACTGTAAATTGTTCAATTATTAACCTTATTTTTGTAAAAATTAATTTAGCAATTTAAGTACAACTGGTACTGATGAGCTTATTTATAGATACTAACTAGTTAAACACTTACATTAACAAAAGTTGGGAAGCTGCTCCTGAATTCCTTTTCCTCAATCACATCAATGTGTCTGTCATCTCCGGGGACTTTGGACTTATACCGATAAAGACTTTCTTCCTCCTTCTCTCGCTCTCTCTTTCCCTTCTCTTGCCTCTGCCATGTTGTTACAAATTGATGGAATAACATGGACAAGGTGAAGGTCATGTCTGAGGTCACCTCTCTCCTTACCAAACTGTCTGACTTCATTCACAAGGTCAAGGCTGGCATGTAGTAACCTGAAAATGATTGGGTAAAGACAAGATTAAAGTATCTCAGCACCAGATATTCCAGACGTCAAGGTCAGTGGGTGGCAACCTAGCAACAGAACACTAGAGGTCAAGGTCAATTGGTGGTAACAGAGCTACAGAACACTAAGGGGTCAAAAAGATTATTGAGTTAAGGTTGATTTTTACATTTATTGCTCCTAAACAGTCCACATCATTTTGTAAACATGGTTTTTTATAGTAGCTGGTGGCTACCTCATTGGACATCATACAGGTGACTGGTCCCATACTATTCAGAACAGTTGGTGCAAAGTGTATTGCCAAAGGTCACAACCACAGCATAATGAGTGTCCATAATATGTGTCCTTGAGAAACAAAAACTGCACAGCCGTTTATGGCAGTTTATCTTTCCCCAAGAACCAACCATCTTGGATCTTGACCAGATGATGGATTGGTCTCATGCTACAATGACTGAGACAGCCCTTTTGTTGTTAAAAGTAAAAATATCAAGAAGGGTAAACAAATCTGAGGAGATTCTTCATCATCATAAAATGTTCCTTGTTTACCGAGGTAGTCTTACCTTGAAATAAGCTGTTTCTGCTGCTGGTATTTATTATCCTGTGTATCCTCTCGCTTGATCACAGTCAGAAGGAGGCTTGATGTAAGGTCAGAGATTAAAGACTTCACTAGATCAAGATTACTAGGAAAAGCTTCATATACTGTTGGGAACTTGGACATCATCAGCAATTTCTCTTCCAGTTTCTCCAGAGACTACAAAACATTAAAGCATACCTCATCAATACTTGGAGCCAGCTTGTAGTTGTCTCATGTATAGTTGTAAGTTATCGGTCTTTGTTTTATAACGTCTTTGTTGTTATGATGTCATGCTAACTATGACACCATATAAGCCTTCAGAAAAGAAGAGCTCCCATGATGGAGCGAAAGTGCAAATTTGTGTCTATGTCGTTCAAATTTCCACTAGCTCCGGATTTCTGGGACAGAGTAATCAAATGCCTCTGTTTCTGAGCTTAATGGGAAATATGACAAATAAGTCGCTCTTTTTCAACCTGAATATCATCTGAATTTTTATTCAAATTTTTTATTTTAATAAATCATGTGTAATTCCATATGTTATAATTATTTTACCTGTTGACCAATCACCTAATTTGTCGCTGCTGAGCACATCCTGCCACTAGATGGAGGCCATGTCTGACCTGCATGGCGAGATTTAATGGGGTCATTAAGTAACGATACTCTGGATACAGAGTATCGAGATTGTCGAGAAAGGAACTCTGCCACATCCTTTCCTCGACAAACTTGTTACCCGTTGTCATGGCAACTGATGTAAGTCTGTCAAGAAGTTGGAGAATGTGATCCTCACTGCCGACACTTGATAAATAGTCCTTGACATTGCTTACAAGAAATTTAAACTGAAACAACAAAGTCAACATTACATTTAACACATATTTTACAGTATCTTAAAGAAAGTAAAATGACGGAGTAAGAAGATTACAATACAATTTTTAATATTTTCATGTCTTATCAGCATGTGTTATCCCTTTTTGTGTAGAATAAATCAGAATTCTTACCCAAAACTCCCAAGCAAGAAAAATCACTTAAGGGTGTTAGAAATCATTATATATATCAACTATGACATCAGATTGAAAACATACCCAATTTCAATATCTTAACTTAAAAGTCATTTCATGGGCTGTATCCAATCAGATCCAAATCATGAGATACATAGTTACTGATCAGCTAATAACTTGGCCTCACGATGTAGCAAATTTCCTACATCAATCCACAGGAAGACATCATGGCCTCCCGATGTAGCAAATTTCCTACATCAATCCACAGGAAGACATCATGGCCTCCCGATGTAGCAAATTTCCTACATCAATCCATAGGGGGCCAGCCAGTCATTAAACACGACATCGTGAAGTAATTACGGAACTTACGAAGTTTCAAAGAAATTGGTCAAAAAGTGTTGGAGGAGATTGCCAGATAATTTTATGCCAGATGGACAGGTGACACCATACTTCCATCAAATTTTGATGGGCACGGAATCGCAACAAAAGATTGAATTTTTTCTTTTTCTGAAACTGTGCTTTTGAAGGTAAATAAAATTCTCCATTTTCTCCCACAAATATAAGAATCTTTACAAACACAGACAAATCCTTAGAAATGTAATGACAAATCAGAGAGTTCACCTTGGAGGGTTTTGGTCTGTAGGCCTGCTGTAGTTCCAGTAGGAAGACCTTTACCTGGAGATATTTTGTCATGGCAACCAAGTGAGGTATGGGAGGATGTAACAAGTGGTCAGGCAGACTGGAGAGTGGCTGACCAGTGGTCAAAAGATGATGCTGATTATACACACTCAGCTCGGCCTGTGTGTCCATTAACTGTAAGGAAAATATATGTCATAGTCTGGTTAATACAAGTATTGTCATCTTAATAGACATTAACCATAATTGTCATGGCATGTATCACCAGAAACTTCACTTCAGCACATTTATTAAATACAGTACACACACTTTAACTCTTTCAGTAACATTGTTGTCGACATCAAAATTTGCATAATTTCAAGCTCCCCCTTCCCCACTGTTGCCTATAGTCGACAGGCTGATGTTATTTAAGTGTTGATTTGTTGATAACAGGATGAGACGTCTTTATTCCGTTCAGGTCTTTTTCCTTTCGAGTAATAGGTGATATTATTCTCATTAGGTTGTTAATGTAAACAATATGGCAGGTTGCTACATATTCATTTTAGATACCAGTGTCTTAGACGTTTCATAGCATTCAATGGGACTCCTAGATCTAAATAGTTAAATATTTCTCAACGTATAGAAATAACAAAAAACCTTTGTGTTTCTATATGAAAAAACAACACATTAAAAATACACACATAGGCTGCCATTTTGTTTAAACTTTTGGAGGCGAGCCTAATAATTACTTTCGGTATGGAATCCGGAAGGAACACAAAGTACAGAAAGAGTTTAACACTTTCATCATATCACTTACCTCTTGTCTGGCGTATTTGAGTTTTATTGCTATTTTCGCTACATGGTCCACACTGGCCGAGTCAGCCGTAAATGCCTTCAACACACTACAGAAACACCTCTCTATCTGACACACCAAGTCTGGTAAACTCTCACTCAGACAAATTTGGCACAGATCAAGTCTGTTTTTTCAGCATCTCATCAATGTCAACCTCATATTTGGCAGCCTGACCTCTGACCTCTGTCATCATGGCTTGGATTTCATTGAATTGTACTAGGTAGATCTCAGACTTGGGGAGACAATTGTGGTGGCAGATTTCAGGAAGAAGACAAAAACCTCCCATAAATGCCATTTTTCCAAAAATCTGAAGAAACGATAGATAATCACACAATATGTTATGACAAGTGAATCAACAATATCATCGACAGCATACCGTAGAGAGAATTCTACTTCCTGTTATGACAGATTCTCTGATCTATCTTCTAGTTGAGAACACTACTGCTGGATTTTTTTTTTTCAATTTTGTTGAATAACTTTCATTATTTCTCACAAATGATCTATTCTACCTGCAAATATTATATTACAAACAATTGCATGTATTATATCAAACATCTTAAACCAATAAAAGTGAGTGCAGGCTCACATAGATATACCCACTCCCACCCCCTTGTCAATACAATAAATAGGTCCAGGGGTTAATGAAATATTCTAAGTTTTTTTTTTTGGTAATTTCAAAAGTGGTCAAGTGTGACGTTTGAGCTCTAACTTTGACTGATAACCACCAAAATCTAATCAGGTTTAGCATTTCATGCAGTGATGTTATGGTACAGTGTGAATATGAACTAAATATGTCAAGGGATTCAGGAAATATCGTGTACTCAAGGTTTTCATGGATGGATAGCCAGGCACATGCACATTTTACTAAAAACTGGGGTATAAATACACAAAATGGTGGCGTAATCCTTGATAGTGTCAAAGACATTGAATGGAATTAAGGACCTGCCTAAGTTTCTGCCTTAAAAATAAGATGTCACGAGCATACAGCCCAATAATATCCCTGTGAAGTGATAATATCAACCATATAATGACTTTGAAAGGCGCAGTATGAGAACTTACCTTGGAGAGAGCTGTTGGCATGACAACAAGGAGGCATGTGACCAGAGATGCCTAGCAACAAGAGAGAGTCTCTGAGCCTGGGCCTGACACTGTCCTAAATACACCTGTAGACACTGGAGGTCAGATGGGCTGGACCCCATGGGCCTCTTGTCCTGGCTACCCCCACACAGAAATGTAAACATAGCATAGGTTGGCGTGGCCATATGGAATGCATACAGACCCTGGTGGGAAAAGATATTAAATTATGCACACAGTAGTTGTTGTTGTTGTTGTTGAGTTGAAGGTTTCATTGTGAGAATCAAAGTTTACAAAAACCTTAAACATTCTTACATAACTCGTGTTGATAATATTTTAAATAATTATTGATAATTGTTGGCTTACACAATCAATTGATTCCAATTAATTGATTGTGCAACATCATCATAAAATGAATGAGTCGAAAGTTAGTCAAAATACATGTAAGTCTCTACAATTATCCCCTGGGCTATATATAGTTGAAAGGCTGATTAACTTCTAATTAGATTTCTATGTTAAAGTTACCATTTTTTTCTTAATTTTTGTTTATACATCGGCCTGAAATGGTTAGATTTCTGGTATAAAAAGTCAACAAGAGCTGTTGGAGAACAGCATAGCTCGTCTCGCAAATGTTTGTCAATAAATAATTAAAATATATTAATTGGAATGGTTTCGCAAATTTCATTAATAATATTTATATTGTTTACTTGATCAGATTATGTTTCGTAAATGTATGCAATTTCAAAACCATACCAATTTATATATATATGAATTATTTAATTTTATTGACAAACATTCGGGAGACAAGCTATGCTGTTGTAGATAAAATGAATATATTAAATACAAATGTAATTGCTTTTGGACATATTTCTTCAATTTTTTGACAAAATATTATCCTAATGAGAGTTGTCTCCCTTAGAAAATGTGGACGGTATTAATTGTCTATATTGAGCATTTTCACATTTTTTATTTTTAGTTTCACAAGAAGGGATAGTGTAACTCCATAGGGACTCTTTCACCAAATATCAGCACCCTAGAACAATTATAAAGTGATGTATTAAAACCTCTTAACACTTGCACCAAAAACTTGACGCAGAAATATTTTAAGTCCAAATTTGAAAATTCTGGTTTTTTGCCAAGAAAATCTTTTAGTTTAACTCCGGCAGGGGATAGTTTAACCCAAGAGGGAGTCTATTACCAATTATCAGCACCATAGTACAATTATAAAGTGATGTATTAATACTTTTCAACACTTGCACCAAAAACTTAACGCAGAAATATTTTAGGTCCTAAAATTTGAAAATTCTGGTTTTTAAAAAAAAAAATCTTTTAGTTTAACTCTGGCAAGGGATAGTCTAACCCCAGAGAGACTCTATTGCCAATTATCAGCACCCTAGTACAATTATAAAGTGATGTATTAATACCTTTCAACACTCGCACCAAAAACTTAACGCAGAAATATTCTAAGTCCATAAATTTGAAAATTCTGGTTTTTTCCAAAAAACATCTTTTACTTTAACTCTGGCAAGGGATAGTCTAACCCCAGAGGGACTCTATTGCCAATTATCAGCACCCTAGTACAATTATAAAGTGATGTATTAATACCTTTGAACACTCGCACCAAAAACTTAACGCAAAAATTTTCTAAGTCCAAAATTTTCAAAAATCTGGGTTTTTTTTCCAAAAAATCATTTAGTTTAACTCCGGCAGGGGATAGTTTGACCCCCACAGGGACCATATTACCATAAATTACTATGCCTTTCAACACTTGCACCAAAAATGTAACATTTGGAAAACCAACGGCGACGCCGACGCTGACGCCGGAGTGACGACATAAGCTCTCACTCTTCTTCGAAGAGACGAGCTAAAAATGTACATTTAACAATGTTAAAAAGATATCAGTGTTGTTACATTGCCTAGAATAGGTGACCATGGTCATTGATCAGTGTACACTAGCTACAGTAGCAGCTTTACATTGGTTAATATCACTATCTTCAGGTTCATAAATATCTATATCAACCTCATCCAAGGACATACTTCAATTATCCTGATACATTTAAGTCTGGATGTTAAATTATGACTTGATTTTACTAGGAAGAATTTTATCTTTACAATTAACTTTAAGTTTCTACAAAACGTACAATGAATCAAGTCTGCAGGTATATGTTAAGGAACATACATTATGATTTATCTGTTTAATGTGACATACATAGACACTGTCGTTACGGTGATACATGGCTGTGTTTTGCTCTTCCTCTTCTTCTTCACTCTATTGAAGCCAATAAGTTTCACAGCTGTACTGAATAGTTGTTTTTGCAGAATCATCCAACTCTGCTGTGGAAAGAAAAATCAAAATAAACAAGGGCCCAATGGGCCCAAATCGCTCACCTGCAATGCAATGATCTTTTCATATATGGATCCTGCAGTTATTTGAAACCATGCTACAGGACCAATATAATGTCTCTCCGCACTTTGGCTATTCACTAAAAGTCATTTAAAGATTTAAGCATACTTGATCGACGTGACCTTGAAGGTCAAGGTCATTCATTTGAACAAATTGGGTACCCTTTACCGCAGCATGCTACAGACCCAATATCAACTCCCTGGGACTCTTGGTTATTTGTGAAGAAGTCGTTTAAACATTTTAGCTTTTTGACTCATGTGACCTTGAATGAAGGTCAAGGTCATTCATTTGAACAAAATTGAGAGCCCTTCACCCCAGCATGCTACAGACCCAATATCAACTCCCTGGGGCTCTTGGTTATTGAGAAGAAGTTGTTTAAAGATTTTAGCCTTTGTGACTCCTGTGACCTTGAATGAAGGTCAAGGTCATTCATTTGAACAAAATTGAGAGCCCTTCACCCCAGCATGCTACAGACCCAATATCAACTCCCTGGGCCTCTTGGTTATTGAGAAGAAGTTGTTTAAAAATTTTAGCCTTTGTGACTCCTGTGACCTTGAATGAAGGTCAAGGTCATTCATTTGAACAAACTTGGGACCCCTTCACCCCAGCATGCTACAGACCCAATATCAAGTCCCTGGGTCTTTTGGCTATTTAGAAGAAGTCGTTTAATTTTGTTTTAGCATATTTGATCCCTGTGACCTTGAATGAGTCAAGGTCATTCATTTGGACAAACTTGGTAGCCCTTTACTCCAGCATGCTACAGACCCAATATCAAATCCCTGGGGCTCTTGGTTATTGAGAAGAAGTTGTTTAAAGATTTTAGCCTTTTTGACCCCTGTGACCTTGAATGAAGGTCAACTTTATTCATTTGAACAAACTTAGTAGCCCTTCTCCCCAGCATGCTACAGGCCCAATTGAACAAAATTGAGAGCCCTTCACCCCAGCATGCTACAGACCCAATATCAACTCCCTGGGCCTCTTGGTTATTGAGAAGAAGTTGTTTAAAAATTTTAGCCTTTGTGACTCCTGTGACCTTGAATGAAGGTCAAGGTCATTCATTTGAACAAACTTGGGACCCCTTCACCCCAGCATGCTACAGACCCAATATCAAGTCCCTGGGTCTTTTGGCTATTTAGAAGAAGTCGTTTAATTTTGTTTTAGCATATTTGATCCCTGTGACCTTGAATGAGTCAAGGTCATTCATTTGGACAAACTTGGTAGCCCTTTACTCCAGCATGCTACAGACCCAATATCAAATCCCTGGGGCTCTTGGTTATTGAGAAGAAGTCGTTTAAAGATTTTAGCCTTTTTGACCCCTGTGACCTTGAATGAAGGTCAACTTTATTCATTTGAACAAACTTAGTAGCCCTTCTCCCCAGCATGCTACAGGCCCAATATTAGGTCTCTGGGCCTTTTGGTTATTGAGAAGAAGTTGCTTGAATGGAAAAGTTGACGCCGGCCGGACGGCATCTGAGGTTACTGTACCAAGTGACTTTACCTGTTGGTGGTCAGTGTGAGTGAGGTTGTTGTACTGAGAGACCTTGGACTTTACCTGTTGGTGGTCAGTGTGTCTGAGGTTGTTGTACTGAGAGACCTTGGACTTTACCTGTTGGTGGTCAGCGTGTCTGAGGTTGTTGTACTGAGTGACCTTTGACTTTACCTGTTGGTGGTCAGCGTGTCTGAGGTTGTTCTACTGAGTGACCTGTGATTATACCTGTTGGTGGTCAGTGTGTCCGAGGTTGTTGTACTGAGTGACCTATGACTTTACCTGTTGGTGGTCAGTGTGTCTGAGGCTGTTGTACTGAGTGACCTTGGACTTTACCTGTTGGTGGTCAGTGTGTCTGAGGCTGTTGTACTGGGTGACCTTTGATTATACCTGTTGGCGGTCGGTGTGTCCGAGGTTGTTGTACTTAGTCACCTGTGACTTTACCTTTTGGTGGTCAGTGTGTCTGAGGCTGTTGTACTGAGTGACCTGTGATTATACCTGTTGGTGGTCAATGTGTCCGAGGTTGTTGTACTTAGTCACCTGTGACTTTACCTGTTGGCGGTCGGTGTGTCCGAGGTTGTTGTACTTAGTCACCTGTGACTTTACCTGTTGGTGGTCAGTGTGTCTGAGGTTGTTGTACTGAGTGACCTATGACTTTACCTGTTGGTGGTCAGTGTGTCTGAGGCTGTTGTACTGAGTGACCTTTGATTATACCTGTTGGTGGTCAATGTGTCCGAGGTTGTTGTACTTAGTCACCTGTGACTTTACCTTTTGGTGGTCAGTGTGTCTGAGGTTGTTGTACTGAGTGACCTGTGACTATACCTGTTGGTGGTCAGTGTGTCTGAGGCTGTTGTACTGAGGTGACCTATGATTATACCTGTTGGCGTCGGTGTGTCCGAGGTTGTTGTACTTAGTCGACCTGTGACTTTACCTTTTGGTGGTCAGTGTGTCTGAGGCTGTTGTACTGAGTGACCTGTGATTATACCCTGTTGGTGGTTCAGTGTGTCTGAGGCTGTTGTACTGGTGACCTTTGATTATACCTGTTGGCGGTCGGTGTGTCCGAGGTTGTTGTACTTTAGTCACCTGTGACTTACCTTTTGGTGGTCAGTGTGTCTGAGGCTGTTGTACTGAGTGACCTGTGATTATACCTGTTGGTGGTCAGTGTGTCTGAGGCTGTTGTACTGGGTGACCTTTGATTATACCTGTTGGCGGTCGGTGTGTCCGAGGTTGTTGTACTTAGTCACCTGTGACTTTACCTTTTGGTGGTCAGTGTGTCTGAGGCTGTTGTACTGAGTGACCTGTGATTATACCTGTTGGTGGTCAGTGTGTCTGAGGCTGTTGTACTGGGTGACCTTTGATTATACCTGTTGGCGGTCGGTGTGTCCGAGGTTGTTGTACTTAGTCACCTGTGACTTTACCTTTTGGTGGTCAGTGTGTCTGAGGTTGTTGTAATGAGTGACCTGTGACTTTACCTGTTTGTTAGTTTGTCCGAGGTTCTGGTACTGAGTGACCTGTTCTGGAGACATTGGGGTGAAGGTCAAACAGAAGTCAGTTTAGCTCTGGCATCCATCAGGAATGTTGCAAGAGTAGAGATGCAGGACTGATGCTGCCGCAGCAAAGAGGGAAACATACTCAAAAAGAGGCCACAAACACACATGTTGCCATGGTGACCTGGTAGCTATGTCAATACTCTCTGGCTGTGATTGGATAATGTCAGTAGTCAAATCATCCTCAGTCTTTTTATCCAAGCCAAGTTTTTTCAGAGTCTCTTGAATCTGTTTTACCTTCATGTGGTACTCATCTGCAAGGACCAAAACATTTAATTTTTCAGTTGCATATGACTCAGAATTAAATGATTTCAAGGAAAATTACATTATGTTCTTATATGTAGATTTCAAAAGTAAGGCTCAACTGAAGTATGCACACATCACAAATGGAAGTTACCTATGGCATCAGGGCAAATTCATGAACCAGCTGGCTCTAGCAAACAGCAAGCATCTTTAATATTCAAACAGGATATATGTAATGTTTAACAGCATCATGAACATGAAAATACATAATGTAAACTTGTGAAACAAGTTATATTAACTTATATTAATCACACTTGTTGACCCAGATGGAAGCACGTAAGGGGTCTTACTGTGGGAGGAAACCGGAGTACCCAAGGAAAACCCACGTGGTCGGGCAGGCGACCCCATACCTTTCCATGTCTGATCGGGGAATCGAACCCCAGCCTAGGTGAAAGGCAAGTGTGTTACCACTGTGCCACCCGAACACCCACAAAAAAAAATTCATTAATACATTCATTCATCTGTAACATCATCATAATCTGGCCTTCATCACACAATAGAAGTTTCACTTTCTTACGAGTAACTATGGCAACACTCTCAACTTCCAGGTCAACTGTTCTACAATGGTGACCTAGGGTCAATGTCCTTACTGCCTCCTGCTGTGTCCTGAATGGAGCTGGATGACCGACAGATTTCCAGAAGTGGACAAATTGTTTGTCTTTGTGAGCAAATGATGGATGAAGATGGTTGACCACTGAATGTATAGGGTGAGGCAAACTGAAGGTGAAGGATGAAACGATGACAGATTTAATGTCTAAAGCATTATTTATTTTCATAATTATATAAATTGCCATATGATACAGTTATAACCTGAGCTGTATTAGCTAGAGTATTGACAGACAAGCATGGCCTCCACTATAAACCATACCATATAAATCTCTTTATAACTGACAGAAAATTTCCATTTTTTTTTTTTTTTAATTTGAAAATGACCTTGACATAGATTTAAGATACCTGTCAATCACTACAGCACATTTAGATATAAAAGTTCGTCATCAAGTAAAATTTCTGGATTTACACTCCATGATTCTGAGAACAAGCCCAGCAAAGTAAGTGTGGACAACATTTTGAAGAGAGATTCACACTTACAGCCATGATTAATCTATCCCCAATAAAGATTTGTTGCAAAGTATAAACATTGCTTGCTGTACTGGTCATTTTAGATGATAGTCATGTGTAACAGTATTAGTATTATGTTATACTATAATAAAAACATGTGTCATAATCAATACCAGGTCATACTTTTTGTACAAATTATACACTGCTTTGGTAAGTTTACATTGGCCACAAATATGAAAACCCTAACTGGTAATAGGGTACAGTGGAACCTCTATAAACCGAACATGCATGGGACATGGATATTTGTTCGGTTTACAGAGGGTTCAATTTGGAGAAGTTGATCGAAAAATGACCGGCACATGTATACGTAGACAATTTGGTTTGTCTGAATAATATGAACATTATGAAAGTTAATCAATGTATATATTGCAGATTATATAAGAAAGACAAATAAGTATAACTGTAGTTTTAAACAGTATTTTTACGTGTACAACTGCACTTAACGATCGACATACATTGTGTTGCATCCGGTGAAGCTTCGTCATGTGGATGGGGCCGATACGGAATATTTTACACATTGAATAATATGAAATGTTGTTTAGATTTTTTGTTTCAATATTAATTACAATTGATCAGTTGATACTGGTCGTATTTCCGACATCTGTATTGTCTAAAAAAAATCACGGCTTCATTTATTACCATGCAAAAAAGACCACCTTTGGGCCTTATTTAAATCAAATGCGAAACTCGCGATCAGGCTTCTAGCTCTACTTGCATTGAGAAGATAAACAAACTGCCGCGCTTCAATGAAGTGTGGCATTGTTTCATAATTGTTGTGTTGATTATACCCCATAGGCCTACCGTCATAATGCCCCCTTGGGGTATATATATATTGGATACCTGTACAAATCACCTACATGTATACATAGATCCCGAGACAATTAAGCTTCACACAATACCCCCCGTCACAGGTGTTGTTTCACGGTTGACTGGTCTGACCTCGTGTCATAATCGCTCAGGTAAGGCCGGTTTTCAGAAGTACATTTTGGTATATTTTAACAGTAACCGGACACAAAATCAGTCCATGTTCAGAATTCAGAGGTATCAGTATTTGGAAGATTTTTAATACTATAATAAAGAAGAACCAATTCCATACAATGACAATTCGTTCGGTATTCAGAGGTGTTTGGTTTTTAGAAGGTTCGGTTTTGGGAAGTTGCACTGTATTTATATATATATACTCAATTGCAAACAGATCAATGGTAAAGCAATACATGCCTCCTACCGACCCCTGCTAAAAATAGTAACAGTGACCTTGACCTTGTCCCAGAAACACTAAAACTCCAACTTGATCTGTAGCTACTCATGGTGAAGTTATATACCAACTCTCTCAAACATACCTTGATGAATGACTGAGAAAAGTGCTGAAAACTGAGTGGATCGAGTGACAGACATACATACATACAGACAGACAGATGTGGGGGAAACCTATAGTACCCTGGTTTCACCGGTAGAGGATTAATAAAATAGTTATAGGAGAAACTACATGTTGTTACCGGTCTTTCAGTAGGAGCCACGTCCTCTTGTAGAACATGTGCCAGTGTAAGGCCATGTAGTGGTACTCCATTTCTTCTCCTGTGATAGAACCTTCACATGCATCCAAGAGTCTATACCTCCACTTCACTGCATCTAGTACCTACACCAGTCAAGGTCAGAGTACTCACAACAGTCAAGGTTGGGGTCAGAGTACCTACAACAGTCAAGGTCAGAGAACTCACAACAGTCAAGGTTTGGGTCAGAGTACCTACAACAGTCAAGGTCAGAGTAACCACAACAGTCAAGGTCAAGGTCAGAGTACCTACAACAGTCAAGATCAGAGTACCTATGACAGTCAAAGTCAGAGTACTCACAACAGTCAAGGTCATATAACCTACAACAATCATGTTCAGAGTACTCACAACAGTCAAGGTCAGAGTACCCACAACAGTCAAGGTCAGAGTACCTACAACAGTCAGGGTCAAGAGTACCTAAAATAGTCAAGGTCAAGGTCAATGTACCCAAAACGGCCAGGGTCAGAGTAACTACAACAGTCAAGGTCACAGAAACTACATGTAACAGTCAAGGCTATCGTCTACTACATCACACTCAATGACACCACTTTAATATATATTACATATCTTAAAAGATAATATTTAATGAATTCATAAATAAATTTAAACAGAATACAGAATTATTGTTATACCTTCTTCTACAGGAGAGTCATACAGAAATATACCTTGATAACATCTACGTAATTTGTTAGCTGAAGGGAGGCAATAGCTTTCAGCAGTTCTTCCTTCTGGGGCAACAGTACATATATGTCACAAAGCTCAGTGTGGTCCCGTCTACCCAGGGCAAATCCTGTAATGAAATAAATACAAAGTGAGCAGGAGGTCACATAGATACACCCCCAACCCCATCTTCAACAAGCTAGAGCACCTGTCCCCTATCATTCCCAATAAACCCCGAAACTCTAACTTTATCTGGCGCTACTCATACCAAAGTTGTATACCAACTTTCACAAACATACCTTGAAGCATTAGGCTGAGAAAAGCTCAGAAACTGAATGCACAGACTTACAGACGGACGGACAGACGGATGGAGAGGAAACCTCTAGTCCCCCTGGTTTCACCGGCAGGAGACTAATAAATCTTTCCAGGGGTTTATGAGATATCTTGTACACCATCTGTTTTATCTTATAAGTGATCATGAGCTACGAAAACCTGGACTGATAATCACTGAAATCTTATCAAGTGTAGAACCTGATGATGTGATGTTATGGTGTGGATATGGACTAAATCTGTCCAGAAATTCATGAGATATGTTGTAAAAAATCATTTTGTTTTTTAAAGTAAAAAAGTGTGACTTTTGACCTTTAACATGTACGAACGGCACAGTAGAACTTTCTCAGCAAATCGTTCAAATCCTCAGTTGAATAATCTTTGATCAGCGTAAGAGAGAGATCGCATGTCAACAGAAAGTCAGTCAAGATGTTTTCCGCTGTTTTCACCACATTTTTCGTATTTTTGCTGTCATGGTCATCCAAAATTTGCTGTATTTCGTGTTTAGATGCCAGGGCAAACCTACATAAACCGTCTGCACCACTCATAGCCATTTCAGGTTGTGCAAACGACAAGGGAAAGTAACTCTAATGTTTACAGGAAATCGTAATCACTCGGACGCATTCGGGTACTTCCGGAAAGGTTAGCGGTCAACAGTCAATTTTAACAGTTAATTTTAACAGTTTGTTTGAACCAGCGACCACAACAGTTAAACTTTGGCATTTTTACTCAATACATTTATATAATGACTATTGATTAAGGGTATAACAAGATAAACAATTTATCATTATTATCATTAACCAGTTTACTGTCCACTATTACGGCCTTTCCACCTTTCAGTGGACGAGTGGATAAACAAGCATACCGGGTATTGCCAAAGCATTAATACATGTCCCCTAACCCCCCTCACTAAAAATAGTAACAGTCACCCTAAAACAGAATCTTGTCCAAAATATTATATAATAAAATATTATGGTCCTTTATCATTGTGTGAAGTTTGATCAAAATCGCTCAAGGAATGAAGCCTCTAGAGTGCTGACTAACTTTGGCATTACCTACCTTCATACAAGACGGACGGAGAGGAAAACTATAGTCCTACCTTGTTTCACTGGTAAAGGACTTATAAGATAATATGTTTTTGCTTCACTCACATTTCATAATAGAAATTGTCTGTACATCTTGGTGTTCTCTAAGGTTGTACAACTCTACAAGGAGGAAATACACAAAAGTGTCTAAATTTTGACAGAGCTGGAGAACTTGTCTGTTAGATATAGCAGTAAGTAAATAGCTTTATACAAAGGTTTCTTCAGTAAATCAATACATGAAATCAGCACAGTGTACATACACCTACCTTTCTCGTCACAAAACTTCTGATATTCTTGACATACCCATCACACGATGCATGTATCAATGCCTTGACCAATAAAAATGCCTCTATCTGTCTGCTGTTGCCTCACCATGGCAGCACGGATTAGATCGAGTATGACAGGCCGTTCCCCAAGTGAGATATTCTCTCTCATGTCAGTATGTAGAGACATCAGCCAATCACAGGCTCCATCATCTGAGACCTTGACCTTGTAACATGACCTTGACATCATGAGAGCTGTATAGTGACCCATCCTCCTACAAAAACAATCATGTTTTTACGCAAAAATAAACAACAAACAAGTGGAAATAAATGAAACAACTGATTCAGAATTAGATTTAATGCCTTCTGATTGTTTCAAACATCCTTTGGTAACATGATCACAAGAAAAGAAGTGAATGGAAAGCTGTTTTATATATGTTTATTCTGTCAGTAAATGACATTCCACATTCCAGAGGATATTCACATACACAACTTCTACTGCACTTGAAGATGAAGATGCAGGAATATCTGAGACATATGCCCTGAACAAAATATCTAAGACTGATGGACTGACAAAATTAATGTAGGTATTGTCCCCCTGGTAGTACCAACAGGGGTACTAATGTACTACCTGCGTAAAGCTGAATAACACAGATATGGGAGAATTATAAATCATCATAGCTCTGGATATTTCTCAAAATTTTGGATCCATCGCCAAAAACAGCCCACATAATGAAATGATTTATTTTTACCTCATTTCTTACATATCAAATAAGAAATATTTCAGAATTTAATAGAAAACAAATTTGTCAACGAAACACTTCCAAATTTCCAGGGAAAAAGAAAGCATGTAAACAACAGACTGGAAGAATTTCCTGATCTGAAATTTCCCTTTTGTTGCATGGCAGAAAATGTGCAGGTTCCCACCTGAAGTTAGGATGTGGTGTTATGGTTGGGATGACACCATCGATTACACCTCTTTCGTTGATGTTAAGGACGCCGTGGGGCTCCAACAGGGCATTCAGTCTATCTAGGACGAAGGCACTGAAAAGACATGGAAGTATAATTAGCATGCTGATACTTTAATTACATCTACAAATTGAAGAACAGAATACTAATTTATAACTAGAAACACACGCTGAAAGATTAAACCTTAAACTAAATACAGCCACAACACAAACTGTTAAAGGGACAATTTAGTCAAGCATGCTTTTTAAAATTCAAGCAGAATCGATATATCCAGACAAAAGAATTTGCGGTCAACAGTTATCGACTATGTACCCAAAGTCCAGTATGGTCAGTTTAAGTTTGGGGAAAGCCCACATCAAATATAGCAATACTCCAAATATAGTGCAACGTGTTGCGTCCCTCTGGCGGGAACAGAGTTACTTGTAAACACATCCACGCGATCGAAGCACAGAGTGACGACACGGTAGATCTAATTTCACGTATACTTATTTCTTTGGATTTTGCTTTAACAACATGCGTGGCAAACAGTTGTTACATGTATCATAATTGATAGATTCATTAATGATTTATTGTGTTGACAATTCAAATCGACCACACACATGTTTATTCCAGGGTCACCAAACGGGAATTCGTGTTCATGTAATTGTGTACACACATGCATGTATACGGCCGATACGTATGCAGAAAAAGATTGTATTTTCATTTGTGAACGAATGCAAACAAACGCTAACACCAATCTAAGTGATGTTTTTCATCTATGATGTAATCAGAACAATACTTATAACAAGTACGAATGGAATTATGATAATGGAAGTTGTACAGAACAAAAATATCGCACCTCAACAATAATCCATAGTCCAATCTAGGTCAAGTCTCGGCAAACTCGCTTGCAACTGTATGAACTTCTTCATAGTTGTCGCAACCGTTCGAAAAACTCACATCTGTTATATTCATGACCTAACAGTAATTCTCCATATATTTTGTTTATCCATTCACTGTCTACGTTTGGTACGAAACCCGCAACCTATAGTTAAAATATCCGCTAACAGCTTCAAATGCAAACCAATGTTGTTTACACTCACGAGACGGGGCTGTGCTTGCACACATGTATACAAAGTGTGTAGAGACGACTTGCTCATTTGCATATAAATTGTATGATTATACGATTAGGATCCCCCTTACAATTAATTAAAAAACGCATGGAAAACATACACTTGTATCTTTATATGACCAATGATAGTTCATAAGGAGAACTGAAGTACACTTTCATGAAATAATTGTGAAATGATAAAAAAGTAAACAAACTTGACTAAATTGTCCCTTTAACATATTATAGCATTTTTTTCTCACTCATATTTCCGGGCATTAACACAATAAAAAATGATTAGCACCATGATGAATTGAAAGAAAGAAAACCATGTTCTGTAACTACAATTTGTGCTATCATTATTTGGCAGAACATTTTCAGCACAAAATCCACTAAAATAAGATTACCACTAAAATATGTACATTTACAGTATATATATTCAGCTCAGCCAATGACATTTTAACTCTGAATATTTCCTTTTAACTTCATTGTGAGGAGTAAGAGATGTATTTAACGTTTAATTTACTGTATCACAGAAAAATATTATTAAGAAATGCAATAAATACGAAGTCTTAAGTCAGTTAAGTAGAAAATATTCTACATGCTCTTTAAGATATATATCAACATACAAATTTCAATGGCTGTTGAAATATACTAGCAACAGAACTTAACATGAAGTCTAGGGGCTATGGTAGCTGAGTGGTTAAGGTGTCCCGACACTTTATCACTAGCTATCCATCTCTGGGTTGCGTGTTCGAAACCCACATGGGGCAGTATATTTGCCTAGTACCGACCATAGGCCGGCGGTTTTCTCCGGGTACTCCGGCTTTCCTCCACCTCAAAAACTTGGCACACCGTTAATGACCCTGGCTATTAAAACAACGTTAAACAAAATAAACCAAACTAATACGAAGTCTTGGCAGATTTACTATATGGATAAAAGGATCGCAAGCAATGAACATACCTTTCTGTTACATTATTTAGGACATAACATGTTATTCTCTCTAAACAATTGATACCTGCAGAAGTTGACATTGTCGATAAGTAGCCAGTGACCGGCCTGTAATGCCTGTACCAGCACGCTGTCAGCCCACTTAAATGCCCTGCCGCCTGACCCTAAAGAGGTCAGCGTTAACTTGGAGGTCACCTTTTCTCCAAGTCTGTTACTGTCTTCAGAAATTCTGAAATTATTAGAAAATGTCAGTCACCATACTAAATAAATTACCTGGTAATCAACAACATGGTATTTTATCATTGAGTGAAGTTTGATAAAAATTCCTTGAGGAGTGAAACTGCTAAAGCGCTCACAAACTTGGGCACTACGTACATATTATGCACAAGACGGATGGAGAAGAAACCTAATTCCCTCGGATCCACTTAAAACAGTTTAAAGAAGATACCCATTACATATTATATACAACTTCTAACTGTGTACAGTAGAAGCTTAAGGGAAACTTGTCAATTTATCTTAGGCTTGTAATCAAGATACCCCTATATACATTTATCATCTGAGGAACAAGAGAGGTAGCCATTTGAATCTTTGAATTGAATATAGTTAAACAATTTACAATTTGTCACAACCTTAGATATCCATATTTAGAATACATACTTTCTTGTTCCAGGATTTACATGAAATATAAAGGAATTTGAAGCAATAATTCTTGTTATGTCCTTACCTGCTCCTTTATCAGATGTCTGAGTCTGAAGAGACTGCTTGATGTCACTTATGACCTCTGTCAGACGTGCGACCTTGACCTTGACAGACTCTAGCTCTTCTACACTTGACAGTTTCGTTCCAAACTCTGAAACAGTTCCCATCATGTTGTCAACAAAGATTTCAGCCAATAAAGGAAACTGACCTCCACGTAAACATTAAGGACTCTGAAATAAATCTCTTATAACCCAGTATTATTAGTTGGGTCATGTGATTCAATTCAGCAAATTAAAACATTAGAGTCTCAATGGAGGTGTTAGAGTATTTGTTGATTGTCACATGATACCCAATGAACCAATCAGAACTAATAGGATTTCCACCATAACTGTACCGACCCGCATCTTCACACTGCCTGAAGCTGTTCCAGGATTGCTGCAGCCTCCCTGCCATATTGACATGTTGACCTTGGAGAAGCAGGATGGTAGTATCCAAGACAACAGATTCGGTTGTGTAGACGAGTTTCTCTACGTGGTTCTGGATATCTGTCTACAGTAACAGGAAATAGTCAGTAAACACATCAGAGAGGACAGACGACACTAACTCTGTGGTACAGATTTTACTACACATTTTATACAATAATGGCATGATGTACATATTCATATCACCTATTACAACCTGAGACATTTGACAAGTATGGCAGAAAAATAATCGTTTCTGTGTGATGTAGACAAAGATATCTCAACCCTCTGGATAAGATTTTTCTTTGAATCTAATAGGAAAGTATGGTAAAAAAATATCACCCCTGTGATGTAGACTAATAGAGAGACAGGGGATCTTCAACGTGAGGGGAAGATTCTTAAGTTGCCAAACACAGCTTAATTATCTTTCCCCGAGGGTTGAGATTCCCCTATCTCACCCCCAAGGGGATAAAAGATTATTTTTCTCTTACCCTGTTTATACCCTCTTATGTATCTAATATTGACGTTACATCAATGCAAGGAAATGTTGACGTGACACGATCGAATTGTAAACATGACGTCATTGTGTTGTCACTGTGACATCATGGTATTGTTAATGTGATAAGATGCAAGTGTTGAGAACATGCAAAACGTATATGTAGCTTATCTTTTACCTAGAGTGAGATTAATAGAATTTATCATGGGTCTGTACTGTGGACAGGGATGTCTCAACACTCGTGTAAGAGTTTGGCCAGTCAGCATGTGGCTTGCCGAGTGCTGACCAGCCAAATTCTTACACGAGGGTTGAGATATCCTTGTTTGTGGAACAGACCCATGATTGATTATTTTTCTCACATACTTGCAACCAAACGCAAGTTTTTATGAAAGTTTGTCATCGCGCCGTCTTCAATACTCCTTGGAATATGCATCAAAATTGATGACGTCATCATTTAAAACTTGGTTACTCAATGTAAAATGATGACGTTACGTTATTGTGAGCGGCGTCATATAGCACATGCCGGCTGTCTTTACCCACCTGTGTAAGATAGATTTATCTTTTCCCTAGCAACCGCCGGATAACCCTGTGAAGTATGGAAGAAAAGAAATTCTCACCCCGGTAAAACTGTGGATATCCCTGTCCAGGGTAAGAGAAAAAGATTATCAAACCTCTCGATGTGGCTTTACTGGTTTGAATTAATGACAACAGAATCTACTAATCTACACAATTCGTTTTTTGGGTCCCTACGATAGGAAGCTATAAAATATTGCTGTATTAACTTTATAACAAATTGACAGATTGTACAACGAATTACTGGAGTACTAAACCTTTTCAAATCTGCCCAGTAGTTCTGTGGTGTCCATGTTATGTGGTGGTTTTTCTCCAGGTACTCCGGCTTTCCTCCACCTCCAAAACCTGGCACGTCCTTAAATGACACTGGCTGTTAATAGGACGTTAAACAAAAACAAACCAAACCAAAACCATGGCTCAGTTCATTGCTAGAACATGTAGGTGATGGTCGGTTAAACTGGACAGTAGCTGGACCAAGCTGGTCATACCACAGGACTGAGGCCCCACCTGGTGTCAAATGAGATTTATAATATTTACAATATTGATTATGTCTTGATATTTGTTATACTGCTCACAAAATGGAGGAAAACGTTATGGGCTATTCCAGTAAAACATCTATCCCACTCCAGGTTTGGTTAAGGGGTACCAACTATAGAATTTATTAAATGAATTATGTAGAAGTAATAGGAAGGAAATACAATCATGGATACAAGTGATTTATTTTGGAGTCCTGCGGGGTCAGGTGGATATCTTAATGGAATAGCCCTAATCAAAAGACTTCCTGCTGGAACTGACATAATGTGTTAGCTGGACCAGGCTGGTCTTACCACAGGACTGAAGTCCCAACTGGGCTCAAATTCAAAGGAGTAGGTGCATTTAGGGTCATTTTTGGCCCCATCTTTGATTTAATTGAATTACATACCAGACTTACAATGACATATGAAATTTATAAAATATGGAGTTTCAAACAATTCTGACATAAGGTTGCCTAGCAACAGGCCTGGTAACGCACCTATTACATTTGCTCATTTTAATAGTGAAATTCTAGTTTTTCTTTAATTTTATATCTTAAAGTTTGTCAATATATTATTAAACTTGAAAATATGGTTATATTTTATTCTATTGTAAACTTTAATGTAATAATGTCTAGGTTACCTACATGTAGATCTAGTTTTTACCCTTCTAATACATAGCAACCAATTTTTCTCCATAGCAACAGCAAGACAATTTCAATGAAATGGGGAGATAAATGATTGAATGCTACAAGAATTTTAATTTGACTAAGATCTCCTTGTTAATACCCTTGATATCCTTATCCATAATTACATCTTAATTAAAAATATTGCCCCTACCAGAGAAACCTGGGAGACTAGTTTTTCTGTCTGCCCATCTTGTACAGACATAGAGGATATCTAACAGTGTCTTCAGTAATACCAAATATATTTCACGAGTGGGGCCAATACTTTGATATTTTTCACGAGTGCGCAGCACGAATGAAAAATTTCAAAAGATTAGCCACACGAGTGAAATATATTTGGTATTTCTGAAGACACTGTTAGATATTCTGTTTATTATATTTTCTATCAACGGAAAACCTACCCCGTATGCTAACTAGGCCTACAGCGATAAGTTGTAAACAAAAGAAGTAGTTCCCCCTGTCCAGATGATGACATAAATGTCGGGCTTTCTGATTGGTCAATTATTTTGGTATTTTCTAATCATTAATTTGATTGGTCAAATCAGCAAAAGTGATATTTTTCACTAGTGAAAAATATCACTTTTATAGAATGAATAATTTTTGATATTTCACTGGTAAAAATGTAATAAATGCATATATGTATTCAACTGTGTATATCATAATGCCAAAGTCAGTCAGCACTCAAATGACTTCACTCCTTTAGGGATTCTGATCAAACTCAACACAGTGATATGGGACCATAATATATCATCCAGTTTTCAATTTCAGAGCTTTTGTACCAAGGTCACTGTTACTGTTTTTAGCAGAGCCTGTAGGGGACATGTGTTGCTTAAGCAATACGCATTGTGCTTATTTTAGGATAACTGTGGATTTATCATTCTTTTAGAACAGACTGGCAGATATGTTACCGCCAAATACAGAAATCAGGTTCAATTTATGACCCATGTTTGGAATATCAATTGTTGAAATTAACTCTCTTTTCTTTAATTCTACTACTAGTTTATCTGTGACTGCAGAAATACATGTACTGTTTCAATACATAACCAGATCAGTTCCATGTTAATTGAAATGCAAAGTTTGTTCAACCTGCTGAACACCAACAATGTTGGATGAATACTATCTTTATGTATACATTTAATATTACTGTATTTTACCATTACCAGTTGCATGCACAACTGAGCTTGAATGAACTTTGCATTATGAAAGAGAAACAAAATATTACAAACAAGTTATACAACATTACACAAACATTTTAATTTGAGACCAAAATTGTCTATTTCATTCTATCCAATACCACAGAAACATCACTTTCATAAATTGGGATCACATTCACTCATACTATAACAATAGAGTCCTTTACATTCACCCATAATATAATAATAGAGTCCTTCACATTCACTAATACTATAATAATAGAGTCATTCACATTCACTCATACTATAACAATAAAGTCATTCACATTCACCCATACTATAATAATAGAGTCCTTCCCATTCACCCGTGGATACTATAACAATAGAGTCCTTCACATTCACCCATACTATAACAATAGAGTCATTCACATTCACTCATACTATAACAATAGAGTCATTCACATTCACTCATACTATAACAATAAAGTCATTCACATTCACCCATACTATAATAATAGAGTCCTTCCCATTCACCCGTGGATACTATAACAATAGAGTCCTTCACATTCACCCATACTATAACAATAGCGTCCTTCACATTCACCCATACTATAACAATAGAGTCCTTCACATTCACCCATACTATAACAATAGTCCTTCACATTCACCCATACTATAACAATAGCGTCCTTCACATTCACCCATACTATAACAATAGCGTCCTTCACATTCACCCATACTATAACAATAGAGTCCTTCACATTCACCCATACTATAACAATAGAGTCCTTTATATTCACCCATACTATAACAATAGAGTCCTTCACATTCACCCATACTATAACAATAGAGTCCTTTATATTCACCCATACTATAATAATAGACTCCTTCACAAATACTTTGATAGGTAGTGACAGTATCAAGCTTTAGTGTTATAATAAAAAGATATCAGAATTCCTGTCATCTTTACGGTACTCATTCTCAATTGTTAGACTCTCAAATTACTACTTACACATCTGGCTTGTACATGTATACGAAGTTAAAACCAGTTTTACATAGTGTTTGTAGTCTTAATTAAACAAATACACTGTATCAAATTGATTTACTCTTGTGCACCAAGCACTAACATACATGAACACACACACACTGCTCCTTAATCTGGTGTTTAAACCATATTTAAACTATCTGGTATATGCATTTTGAGCTAACATTAGCAATATCATGACAAGGAAACCTGTGGAAATTACATTATTTAATACATAATGTCTAATTTAACTATTTCTCATATCACTTGCACATAGTGTACATCATTATCTGTATACAGCTGTACTTCCTATTTGAAGAAAAAGGTTGCCGATCCCCAAGATTGGTCCTTTTATTGCACAAAATGCAAGGGTAACTCTTGGGACCAGCCCCAGGCATTTCTGAAATAAACAAGTTTGTAATTTAGTTTACTCAACTCTACGGTTTTTTTTTTCAATTTTGCATGAGAGAATAATTGAAAATTTTAATAAAAAAAAAATGAAAAGATAAAAAAATAAAAGAATACATCCAACCGGCATCGAACTTCAGACCTTTGCTATAGCGAGCCGACTGTGCTACACATTAACTAACTTCCGGTTTGTACGAAACGTTTTATTTTGGACGGTTTCCTTTTTCACAAATGGTAGATTCTACCTAGTAAATAATTAGAAAATATGCAGTGTGTTTTCTTCATAGTAAAGGGTATGGGAAAACATATATTTCAGTAACTTGGAGATGTCTTACAAAGTCGGGATCGTGGGAGAAGTTTGCCGCTTGGTAGTGATTGAAATGATCTGACCGCGGGCAGACGACATTTTCGTTAACTTATCAAACATGTTGGCCTGAGAAAATAACGCAATTTACAGTCAAATGTATTTTTAAGTATTATTTCTTTACGGCATATTGTTCGTTTGTATATGTGATAATAGGATATATAAGCTACTACGATCATAAACAATCAGAACAGGCCGGCCCCTGGCGGTGAAAATTCCCTGTTCAGTCGTACAGTATATACGTGACTACCCCAGTACATACAGTCCTTGTACAAAATCTGTAACTGGTTAATTACATACAAACACAACATAAAAACATACCTGAACCCTGCATCACATCTAAGATACTGGATTTTATTTTTTATCAAATCTGGGGCCGATTTCACCCCAAATTTTTGTACTTTAGATTCAT
>NC_047030.1:26923614-26963630 GCF_902652985.1 Pecten maximus | reverse complement strand
TCCTTGTTTGATTGTTAGAAGTGAGTTGTGCAGTAAACAAATCTTATACATTTACATCGTTGGTTGGAAAGTGCCGTCTTTGTCATGAGGCGGAGGCCTGGTCTGTTTGTAGGCTATATTTTCTTCTTTTGACGCAATAACATGATGCCATATAATTGCTTTTGTTACATATATAGTAATAGACTATTGATGCTATCTGAATATTGTCAGTTATGTCATTTCGTCAACCACATTCCAAAGTCAAGCAAAAATTGGCCAATCAAATTGATTCTATGATCTACTTTGCAGTTACCTCCCTTACAACAGTGAAATAGTAACCCCAACCACATAAACAAGAGGCCCATGGGCCTTAACGGTCACCTGATTTTTGAAATATTTCAGTAAATCTGAATGAAAGAATGAATTTCAAATCAAATGTAACAAATGATAGTCAAAAATGTGATTTCCCTATAACTATAGTAAAGTTTATCCCCTCCCATGGGGCAAACGCGAGACCCTGGGGGTCAGTCAGGGCCAACATGTACATACCATCAAACTGTCATCCCAAGCTGATAACGTTAACGAAGTTAGAATGAATTCCAATAAAAATTCAACAAATAATAGTCAAAAATGTGATTTCCCTATATAAACTATAGTAAAGTTTGCCCCCTACCCAGGGGGAAAAGGAAATTCACAATTTTGGTAAAGCACCTTAAGACCCTTCCATCTATGAAGAGTATTTGATTCTACCATATCTGAGAGTAGAGAAGATGATTTTTGAAATTTCAGTCAATTTGACCCTTTTTGGCCCCGCCCCTTCAGCCCCTGGGGGTCAACCAGGGCCAACATGTACATACCATCAAACTGTCATCCCATGCTGATAATTTGAACCAAGTTAGAATGAATTCCAATAGAAATCCAACAAATAATAGTCAACAAGAGGCCCAAAGGGCCTTAACGGTCACCTGAGATTTGAAATATTTCAGTTAATTTAATTGACCCTTTTGGCCTCAACCATCAGCCCCTAAGGGTCAGCCAGGGCCAACATGTGCATGCCATCAAACTGTCATCCAATGCTGATAATGTTAACCAAGTTAGAATGAATTCCAATCAAAATCAAACAAATTATAGTCAAAAATGTGATTTCCCTATATAAACTATAGTAAATTTTACCCCCTCCCCAGGGGCAAACATGAGACCCAAGGGTCATGAAATTCACAAGTTTGGTAAAGTACCTTAAGACCCTTCCATTTATGAAGAGTATTTGATTCCATCAAATCTAAGAGTAGATAAGAAGATTTTTGAAATTTCAGTCAATTTGACCATTTTTAGCCCCACCCATTAGCCCCTGGGGGTCAGTCAGGGCCAACATGTGCATGCCATCAAACTGTCATCCAATGCTGATAATGTTAACCAAGTTAGAATGAATTCCAATCGAAATCAAACAAATTATAGTCAAAAATGTGATTTCCCTATATAAACTATAGTAAATTTTACCCCCTCCCCAGGGGCAAACTTGAGATCCCAGGGTCATGAAATTCACAATTTTGGTAAAGTACCTTAAGACCCTTCCATTTATGAAGAGTATTTGATTCCATCATATCTGAGAGTAGATAAGAAGATTTTTGAAATTTTAGTCAATTTGACCCTTTTTGGCCCCACCCATTATCCCCTGGGGGTCAGTCAGGGCCAACATGTGCATATCATTAAACTGTTATCCAATGCTGATAATTTTAACCAAGTTAGAATGAATTCCAATCAAAATCAAACAAATTATAATCAAAAATGTGATTTCCCTATATAAACTATAGTAAAGTTTAACCCTTCCCCAGGGTCATGAAATTCACAATTTTGGTAAAGCACCTTAAGACCCTTTCATCTATGAAGAGTGTTTGATTCCACCTTATCTGAGAGTAGAGAAGAAGATTTTTGAAGTTTTAGTCAATTTGACCCTTTTTGGCCCCGCCCCTCAAGCCTCTGGGGGATGGGGACCATATAATTCACAATTTTAGTTGAACTTAAGCCATAGAAGCTCCCTGCCAAATTTCATTGAATTTGGTTCAGTGGTTTTGGAGAAGAAGTCGAAAATGTAAAAAGTTTACGGACGCACGAGGGACGACGCACGACGACGGACAAAAGGCGATTAGAATAGGTCACTTGAGACTTCGTCTCAGGTGACCTAAAAATGTGATTTCCCTATATAAACTATAGTAAAGTTTACCCCCTCCCCAGGGGCAAACGTGAGACCCCAGGGTCATGAAATTCACAATTTTGGTAAAGCAACTTAAGACCCTTCCATCTATGAAGAGTATTTGATTCTACCATATCTGAGAGTAGAGAAGAAGATTTTTGAAATTTTAGTCAATTTGACCCTTTTTGGCCCCGCCCCTCAGGCCCCTGGGGGATGGGGACCATATAATTCACAATTTTGGTTCACCCTCAGCCATGAAAGCTTCCTGTAAAATTTCATTGAATTTAGTTCAGCAGTTTTTAAGAAGAAGTTGAAAATGTAAATTGTTTACGACGCACGCCGGACGACGCCGGACAAAAGGCGATTGCAATAGGTCAACTGAGACTTCGTCTCAGGTGACCTAAAAATAAAATAAATAAATTGCCATTTGTGCTTCATTTATGAAACAACTATGGCTAGAGGGAAATTGAATAAGGACGAGCATGTTAACATCCAGTGCTACACATATGAATACACTGTACAAAGTTTATCGTTGACTTCAAGCTGAATACAAAATTATAAGTGCATGCATGTGGTGGTATGTGGTAATATGTAGTATGAGGTAATATGTAGTGGTTTATGGGGTAGTATGTGGTAGTATGGGGTAGTTTGTGGTAGTATGTGGTAGTTTGTGGTAGTATGTGGTAGTATGTGGTGGTATCAGTTAGTATGTGTTGGTATGTGGTAGTATGGGGCAGTATGGGGTAGTATGTGGTGGTATTGGGTAGTATGTGGCAATATTTGTGGTAGTAAGTGGTAGCATTGGTAAGTATGTGGTAATGTGAGGTAGTATAGGGTAGTCTTTGGTAGTAGGTGGTAATGTCAGGGAGAATGTGGTAGTATGTTGTAGTATGTTGTAGTATATGGTATTATAAGGTAGTATGTGATAGTATGGGGCAGTAAGGGGAATTACGTAGTAGAATGTGGTAGTATGTGGTGGTATGTGGTAGTATGATATAATATGGGGCAATATTGGGTAGTTTGTGGTACTTTGCTGTATGTGGTATTATGTGGTAGTATGGGGTAGTTTGTGGTAATATGTGGTGGCATGGGTTAGTATGTCATAGTACGTGGTGGTATGTGTTGGTATGGGATAGTATGTGGTAGTATGAGGCAGTATGTGGTGGTATTGGGTAGTATGTGGCAATGTATGTGGTAGTAAGTGGTAGCATTGGTAAGTATGTGGTAGTATGTGGTAATGGGAGGTAGTATAGGGTAGTCTGTGGTAGTATGTGGTAATGTGAGGGGAGTGTATGGTAGTATGTGGTAGTATGTTGTAGTATATGGTATTATAAGGTAGTATGTGATAGTATGGGGCAGTATGGGGAATTACGTAATAGAATGTGGTGGTATGGGGTAGTATGTGGTAGTATTTGGTAGTATGGGGTAGTTTGTGATTGTATGTGGTAGTATGTGGTGGTATGTGATGGTATGGGGTAGTTTGTGGTTGTATGTGGTAGTATGTGGTAGTATGTGGTGGTATGGGGTATTATGTGGTAGTGTGTGGTAGTGTGTGTGGTAAACTAAACTGGCATGCCAACAAGTACTCAAAGTCAACACTATGAGTAGACTTTCAGGTAGGGTAAGAAAAATTGTGAGGTTTTTCCACAGGAAACGGCCGTTTTGAAAACAAAACAAAAACTACTAGCTCTAACTGAACACAAACTAATCCAAGATGTACAGGCAAGGTGGAATAGTAGCTCTGAAAATGATTCAGAGATTCAACAGCTAGCCATTATGTCAGAACTCTCTGCACCTGAGATAAGAAAAAACGTGAAAGACAATGTTACAGACATCTCTAATGATGATATTACTCAGGCAGAACATGCTATGACAGTCCTTGAACCACTGAAAACAGTGACCACTATCATGTGCTCAGAACAAACACCAACAGTTTCACTGATGTATCCGATGAAAGCCCTCCTCCTTGACAGTATGAATGACACTGCTAACGACTCTGGTCTCATTAAAGAGGTGAAATCTGCGGTCAGGAATGATTTACAGAAGAGGTATGACAGTGATGAGATGAAGGAATTTTTGTTAGTTGCTGCAGCGTTGGATCCTGGCTTCAAATCTCTCCCTAGGCAGATGAGCGGTAGACTGTGTATTCAAACCTTGAGACAAAGATCATCACTGCACATCTTACCACATCTGAGTGATCCGAGACAGGTAAGTATATTGAAATAAATTGGATTGGTCATTGTATTCAATTGAACTGCCTTACTGGCACTTAGACCCAAGTCTGATATTTCAAATGTTGATAAAACATAAAATCAACAAGATCACAATTTCGCAAAGCATTACTGTTCAAGCTTTAGCCTTTACATTACCAATTTTACAGGTTAAGGTTGAACCAGGTCTGGAACAGGAAGAAGTACCAGACCCTGAACTTATGCTTGGATAGATGCGAATTGATGTCTCATAATCAATTAAAGTGTCATATTCCAGAAAAATGTAGAATTTTGAGAATTATTATTATATAGGAGGTACCAGTTATATATCACTGTATCGGAGGTATAAATTATCAGAGATGACTACCTCATTGAACAACACACCAGAGACCCTGAACTTATACTTGGATAGATGCAAATTGATGTCTCATAATCAATAAAAGCGTCATATTCAAAAAAAATGTAGAATGTGTGAGAATTATTGCACTGGTAACCCCATAACTTCCAATTTCCTCAAGCCAGTATGAATTTTGAAACTTAATTAAATGGCGCGTGTGTCAATTAAGTGCAAATGAGGAAATTAAGTGGAAGTGATGAAAATCAGTGCAAGTGAAGGTATTAATAAATGCTAAAGGATGGGAATTTATTTATATTTATCTGTCTTTCAGGCTCAAATGGAGTTATCGCCCCTCACTACGCTTCATTCTTTCTGTGACATCCTTCAGGTGTCACCTCACTAGTATGTGGTAGTATGTGGTGGTATGTTGTAGTATGTGGTGGTATGTGGCAATGTGAGGTAGTATGTGGTAGTGTGTGGTTGTATGAGGTAGTATGTGGTATCCTGCGGTAGAATGGGTTAGTATATGGTGGTATATTGTAGTATATGTTAGCTTGGGTTAGTATGTGGTTAATGCAGTATGTGGTAGCATGTGTTATGTATTGGCATGTGGTAGCATGTGGTGGTATGTGTTGGTATAGTGTAGTATATGGTAGTTTGGAGTAATATGTGGTAGTATGGGATGGTATGTAATAGTGGTATAAATGTGTAAATGTGGTATAATTGAGTAGCATGGAATGGTATGTGGTGGTTTGCAGTCATGGGATGGTATTTGATGGTACGAGATGGTATGGTATGGGATGGTATGGGATGGTATGTAGTAGTATGGGATAGTATGGAGTAGCATGTGCAGGGCTTTTTCTCACTTGTTTGGGATGGGGCCTTTTCATCTCATTTTGAGAAGAAACTTAGTGAATTGTTCCTTAATTATTTGTTCACTGCATGTTGATGCACAATGTTTTAACCTCTGCAACAACACTCTTTGTGTAGGTGGTTACCTACCCTGTGGTATAGTCATTTTCTGAAAAGTTGATATGGGGATCAGAATAGTTGTCTAGATATGTCTGATACTGTACTTATGGTGATGTGTAGTCATTGGTAATAAACTATAGTTAACCCGAGAACTATAATATAATTAGGTGTTTCCCTTGCTCTATGTTTTACTTATATTTCATTTTGATTCCTTTGAATGTGATTTTACATTTGATACCTCAAGAAAATGAATAATTTGATAACCTGGTATCGAGCAGGAACAAATGAAAATCAAGCTTACTGTTCACTTCAGTAATCTATGTACATGTATGTTTTCCCAAACCAGATTTCATTGGTGCAATAAACATTTTCAGGGCCCGGCAAAAGCACTCGTCCGCTCGTCCTGACGAGTGGATTTTCCCGACGGACAAGAGGTTTTAATTGCCAACTAGTCCATCGGACGAGTAGAATTTTTCTATGTTACATGTATTTCAGTATTCGTTAATAGAATTGCTTAAAATTTGATGCATTGTTAGTTATGTATTCTTTTTTGTGCCATTATTACAAAAAATAGTAAAATTTCTGCATGATCAGGTAAGTCCGATAACCTCTGAGTGTTCCGGTTGACATGTAAGTATAATGGGTGTTGACCGAGGATGTCTGCATAAAGATGGCTCAGCGAAAATTGGATTGTTATTTTTATTGTCAGTCAACGTAAAAAAAACAGGATGACAGTTATGTTGAGACGACCGATTCCAATGCAAACGGTAACCATTATGATCTAGATCTCTAACAAATAATTGATTAATTATAAGTCAATGCTATATTTTATACTGATTCATCGAAAACTTTCTCACAATTTCTCGCGTAATGTGACCTATTTCCCGAAGTTTACATTAGCTACATTCCTGTATTAGTTGAATCATCAGTCTTTCTATCGATGGATTAAAATTTACTAACGTAATGAACATTATAAGATCAAGTGTGAACGTATTGAAAACAATTGGTAAACAGTCATGTGAAAAATGAGAATGTTGTATAGCAGATAATTCTGAGATATGAATTCTGAAATTTTCCGGACAAGTGAATTATTTGTTCGGACGAGTGATTTTATTCAGGCCACTAGTCCTATGGACGAGTGCTTTTGAAAGTTTTTCCTGGGCCCTGATTTTCTTATTTTAGTTGACCCTGCTACTGGCGTTCGCCACGTTTGTGATGATGTTTAAGAGATACATATACTTTGAAGAACAATTTATGCACGTTCGTTTAAAAAAAACCACTCATTTCAGAGAATATAATGTGGGTCTGAGAATGAAATGGCAGGGGTCTGGGTAGCCTGCTGTGGACGGGCAACTCGTGCGAGACAGCTCCTACCTCACTTCAATCGATTAAAAACGCAGTTATTCAAACTGACATGGTCAATACTATCTACGAAACATTCATCATAACCTACCATATCTCCCACTACGAATGTTGACATCCATGAAACGAAGTAATCAGTGAAAACATCACCGCATTCCTCCTCCGAAACGGTCCTAAACGCCATTTTGTAAACTGCTTCCAGATTCCTCGAGCTCATTTACATACCGGGTTAAAGGTCGCGTGATTGTGTAGTCGGCTGTTGCTGGTGCACTTTTCAGGGTGCATATTATATTCGGGTCCGAAAACTATTGAAGAGTTTCGTCTTACTACGGATGATATAACTAATCATTAATTGTACAATTAATTTCAAAATTGATAGTCTCGAGCACCGAATTCGACACAGGAAAATCACATATATCTGTAGTTAGGTATAGACAGAGACGTATATATATGTAATATGATGCATGATATAGTCTTTGGTATAGACCATTCTATCTACATTACATTTGAGGTTTTTATATTGGTTTTGACTGCCGTTTGTTGCACGTCACAGCCATATTTAATCTGTTAATTAGTGTCAGCATTCAAATTATTATTGGTTTTTTTTGTATCGGAGAATTTAGACGAATTGTGAATTATGAACACACGTAACAACATAAAGTTTGTAGAAACCTTGTTGAAACTGTTCTCGAATTCTACGATTTAAAAAAAAATCGAAGGAGTGTGAACATAAATCCCTGATAAAGATCGGAAGTATTAGTCTATAGCCCGTGGTGAAAGTCTATATATAGTTCTCTGTCGGGTTGAGGAAATAATGGTTTGGTACGGAACATTTACACACCTGTTAAACTTATCACGCAATCATGTTTATTGATTATAAAACATGTTTCATTTTTGTATCATAAGATCAAGGCCTCGCAGCTACGTAGCTACTACGGACAGACAATCTTGATAATTCATACCGTTATCTTTATTTTTTTGTCATTTGCACGAAGCTATAAAACGCTGTCAGGGGCGTAGCTTCCTACACGCGGGAACCAAGTGCGTACACATAATTAAAAAAAAAAAAAAAAAAAAATCCTGAAGCTTTGCTTTATTCTTTATTTTTCATTTTTCTTCTTCTTAGAATACCGAGTAAACACATATAATTTGAAAATGATGAAAGCTGCAGGTACTAGCCAAAAGATATAAAGCTTTTAAAAGCTATTCAAAGAAATTTTCTTTGTGTTTTCTGACACAGCGGTAAAGTACGGAGCCCCTAAAGGGACATGGTAATATATTTACCAATCTGTGCGCACGTTTTTGTAATCTGTGCGCACGTTTTCGTAATCTGTGCGCGCGTTTTCGTAATCTGTGCGCAGGGATTGTCGATCTGTGCACAAGTTTTCGTAATCAGTGCGCACGTTTTCGTAATCTGTGCGCACGTTTTCGTAATCTGTGCGCAGGGATTGTCGATCTGTGCACAAGTTTTCGTAATCAGTGCGCACGTTTTAGTAATCAGTGCGCACGTTTAAACACTGAACTGTCAATATAACGCTGAACTGTCAATATAACACTGAGCTGCCGATATAACACTGAACTGTCAATACAACACTGAACAGTCAATATAACACTGAACTGTCCAAATACAGAACTGTCAATATAACACTGGGCTGTCAATATAATACTGGACTGTCAATATGACACTTCACTGTCAACATAACACTGGACTGTCAATAGAACACTGAACTGTCAATATAACACTGGACTGTCAATACAACGCTGAACAGTCAATATAACACTGAACTGTCCAAATACAGAACTGTCAATATAACACTGGGCTGTCAATATAATACAGAATTGTCAATATAACACTGAACTGCCAATATATCACAGAACTGCCAATATAACAACTGTCAATAGAACACTGAACTGTTAATATAACACTGGACTGTCAATAGAACGCTGGACTGTCAATAGAACACTGAACTGTCAATAGAACACTGAACTGTCCAAATACAGAACTGTCAATATAACACTGGGCTGTCAATACAATACAGAATTGTCAATATAACACTGAACTGCCAATATAGCACAGAACTGCCAATATAACAACTGTCAATATAACACTGAACTGCCGATATAACACTGAACTGTCAATATAACACTGAACTGCCAATATAACAGAACTGTCAATAGAACATTGAACTGCCAATAAACATGAGTATAGGATACACGGGTATATAATTGTCATTAGTTCACGAAACACGAGTACAGGATACACGAGTATACAATTGTCATTAGTTCACGGAACACGAGTATGGGTTACATTGGTATAATTGTCGTTAGTTCAGGAAACACGAATACATGATACACGAGCATATCATTCTAATTAGTTCACGAACACGGGATGCACGGATATAATTGTCATTAGTTCACGAAACACGAGTACGAGATACACGGGTATATAATTGTCATTAGTTCACGAAACACGAGTACATGATACACGGGTATATAATTGTCGTTAGTTCACGAAACAGGAGTACAGGATACACGGTTATATAATTGTCATTAATTCAAGAAACAGGAGTAGAGGATACACGGGTATATTATTGTCGTTAGTTCACGGAACACGAGTACAGGATACACGGGTATATAATTGTCGTTAGTTCACGAAACACGAGTACAGGATACACGGGTATATAATTGTCGTTAGTTCACGAAACAGGAGTACAGGATACATGGGTATATAATTGTCCTTAGTTCACGAAACAGGAGTACAGGATACACGGGTATATTATTGTCGTTAGTTCACGAAACACGAGTACATGATACACGGGTATATAATTGTCGTTAGTTCACGAAACACGAGTACTGGATACACGGTTATATAATTATCGTATGTTCACGAAACACGAGTACGGGATACACGGGTATATATTTGTCATCAGTTCACGAAACATGAGTATGGGATACACGGATATATAGTTTCCATTAGTTCACGAAACACGAGTACAGGATACACGGGTATATAATTTTCATTAGTTCACGAAACACGAGTACGGGATACACGGATATAATTGTCATTAGTTCACGAAACACGAGTACAGGATACACGGGTATATTATTGTCATTAGTTCACGAAACACGAGTACAGGATACACGGATATAATTGTCATTAGTTCACGAAACACAAGTACATGATACACGGGTATATAATTGTCATTTGACATTAGTTCACGAAACACGAGTACAGGATACACGGGTATATAATTGTCGTTAGTTCACGAAACACGAGTACAGTATACACGGGTATATAATTGTCATTTGACATTAGTTCACGAAACACGAGTACAGGATACACGGGTATATAATTGTCGTTAGTTCACGAAACACGAGTACAGTATACACGGGTATATAATTGTCATTTGACATTAGTTCACGAACAACGAGTACAGGATATGAACGATACATGTCTACGATCATTTTCTGGATGGATATCCCGTGTTTTGATCTTAATCAAATCTAGTTTTGTTTTTGTATTTTTTGTTTAGATATGACCAAGGGACGTACATACATATTTATGTAGTATACATTTTGTATGTCTCTGCTATAACGCCGATTGAAACGATCTAAATAAAATCCATGATTCATTTGAAAACATGTTCAAGATTCTACACCAATGTTTTCTGTAGAGAGGGAATATGAGGACGGATGCGACGAACTTTAGAAATAACAGAGTGTTTCGAAAAGCAAATACTTCTGTTATCGGCGTCGGAATGGTTTATTTAAATTGTTTATTTAGTTGATAATCTATAAACATCAATGAATACATATCATTATTTATATTCATTTAAATACCCCCCCCCCCCCCCCCCCCTCTCTCTCTCTATATGTCATCTTGTATGAATGAATGTATGCTGTAAAATTGTATTGGGAAAAGGCTAATATAAGTTTAATAACTTAAGTGTGCCCAATTCCATTGTATACACTAAATCTTGGTTCCGTGCCAAATACACGTGTTTCTGTGGTGTAGTCGTTGTGACGGATGGATCGCTGTAGTTTTTACAAAGAAACCACGTGATTTCAAGTTTTCAACCGAACGTTAGATAGTGACACGTGGTATATAGTCTCTGGTGCTTGCATGAAAAAGTAATCAATTTGGTTAAATGATTCTGAAATTTTGACGGATCCATTAAAAAATTGTGAACGAGCTATTTTAAAAGTGCACAATGTTATCGTTAGAAAGTATTACCTTTTAAACAAGATGAACTCAACACAGCATGCACACAGTGAACGCTGCAATGTGGTCAAGATCGTTGATGAGTTTTGAGGACTAAAACGAGAACCTGTACATACTGTAAAAGATGGATTCCAACCTACGAGTAAAGTAGGGGTAGTAATTACGACAATTCAAACTTTAGAGCAAAAGTTAGACAGTTCAACAATGTGTTTATTGAAAACGACCTGATCAGCTGAACGAAATTGATAGAGTAATATCAAATTTATTCTATATAACTTTACGGTAAGTTTGTAGTATAAATTCATTATTATAATAGAGAATTTGTATTAACTGTATTTCTATTTTTGATAATTGTTTAATATAAATATATATATCCGTTGTGCTTTTTGCAATGAGAGGCCGTATTCTATCTTTAATGTAAAGTAAGTTCTGGTAATTTTAAATGGTTTTATTTATTATAATTAGTAAAATGGATAACGTTTACTTGAAGCAGGTTATTTATTTTTGGCTGTCTTTTCCTTAACAGAAAGTGTCTCGTTACGCAATTTATGAGAAACATTGTGTGTGTAGAATTCCCGATATACTATGGAAAGAGGAACCCCTGTCCAAGGGATAGGGTATGTATGTTATTTCTAGTGTAGGGTAATTGTAATGCAATATGTAAAATGTATAATATAGCCGTTATGGCCTTTATGTAGTCATAATTGTCTGAAATTGTATATCACCTTAAAAGATGTATAAATTGTAAAAAGGGGCTACAAACGTATCATAATGTAAAGGACATTAGGTATTGTGAATTGTTAGTTTTAAAATTGTGTATTTGTATGTTTTTACAGGGTTTTTCATGGAGAATAAACTCATGAACTCAACCTGGTCTTTTGGGAGTTTTTCTAACTCTCTGTGGCAGGCCTGAGCACTCTGTTACATTTTGGCGCCCAACGAAAAAAGGAGGAGTCAGCAGTGACGATTGTCTGAGGTATGAACCGGACTATAGCAAGTCTACGAACTGTAGGAGCGATATCCGGCGATGACGTCAACGTGACCTTGACCTACGTTACCCGCTTCCGGTGAAGAACGTGATTTTTTCTGTGTCGTGTTTATAAACATTTTTCTGCGATGCTGTTCCTTGCTAAATACTCATCTGTGTTTATTTCATTGACCGTAGCAGTGGATCGGGAACAATTGACAATACAGGTAAACTATTGACAGTTGTCACAGACAATGTTACCAGTGTATGCAGAGCTGTTTCTGAAGAGACAATCGTGATTTTTTATTTCAGATTTGTACATGTGCTGTTTTCAAGTGAATGACTTTTTATTTCATATTCGATTAACATTTTGAACCAGCGTACGAACTTTTTGAAATAATTTTGTGTTCAGTGTGGTATTTCAGAGAGATAAGTAATGTATTTATTGCCTTATTATTGATTATTGAGATAGAAATTATAATTTCCATATTTATTTTACATATTTAAGATAGGCCTACTAGAGCTGTACTGTATCTGTAATATCAAATATGTCTCTGATCTGACAAGTAAGATTTTGACAAGTAATAGATAGCGGTTTCTCATAGTCAGTTTGGTCATGTTGTAGTGGGTAAGGTTCTGTTTACATATTTTTTTTCGAATTTAAAAAAAAAATTGCCAGTTGATATTTTTTTCAAAACTTGATCATTGTTCTTAGTAGAATGTAACTAACATTAACCTTATAGATTTCTGTTATAGTGGTGTTATGATTAGGAATATTTTGTAAATTTTTCCTTTAATTGTTTTTTTTTTAAAGTTTGCATATGAAACTTGACATTTTCTTTCGAATTTGACATTGACACTTTGACATTGCTGATTGGAACTGTTATATAGGGTGACAGATATATGTTTGATGTTATATGTTTTATGTTGAATGTTCCATGTTTATTTGTTTGGTGTATGGTGATGAGGAAGTATAGTCAGTTCATTTGAATTATCTTCTGATCATTTATATTATTCAGATTTGATTTAAACATATTTTATTTGTAATTTACAATTTCTTACAAAGGGATTGGGCACAAGTTTTCCAACTTATATTAAGCCCTCTCCCGATACAATTTTACAATGAGAAAAAATTCACATGATGGCAGTTTTATTTACATATTTACAATGTAATTTTATGTGAAATAGACAGAAACAGAGAGAGAGGGACAGAAGGGGAGGGAGACGGAGAGAGTGGCGGAGAGAAAGGGGAAGAGAGGTGGAGTTGGAGGGGGGAAAGAAGAGAGAGACAGAAAGAGATTTTATAAGATATTGATACAAATAATCTTATACATATGAGATATACATGTATATTTAAATAATTCAAAAAGACAAATAATTATGTGGTAGACCTAAGCGGACTCGGGCAACAATCACTTTGATACACAATTCGACTTTCCTTTCGTTCAAACTTGTCTAATGTCTATTATAATCCATGCCAGTGGTGTCTTCCTCCTTCTCTTTTCTGGTCCTTCATTTGTAACATTTCACACACACCCGAATGTCACCCGAGTCCGCAAAGACAAAAATACAATGTACATTAACAGTGTTCATTTTAGGCCGCGCCATTGGCGCTATTTTTTATCACTAGGCACATAAAATTATGTTTCACTGGGTCCTCGGGCGCAACAAAAAAAATGAACCATTCCTTAGCGATAGTAAAGAAATATCTGCCGTATAACCGATCTCCACCGTTGTTTTCTTGGTTTTCATGCCGAATGCGCCTCGAGTGATACAACGTTGTATTTGATTGGTCGATAGAGACATGTAACCTAACGATGACTTTGATTGGTTCGGATTGTTTCAGAAGTAAACATAACAAAAATGTCTTCGGGAAAAAGAAATACTCCGTTTGAGGAGTCCGTGAAAAGTAAAAAACGAACTGTATTACACTAGCCTCCTATTTTTTGGTGAGTGATCAATGGTCAGATAGTAACAATGACGGAACGATCAATGATTCCACAAAGCAATCGGGCGGTGCTTTAGCACAAATCCAACATTGAAGTTACTGAATCTAAGGTGGACTAAACGGAATCATCGACATCGGCCCGAATGTTTCAGAGCAAATGGCTTTCTCTTTTTGATAAGTTAATTGTTCATGGATGATAAATTGACTGACATTGTGTGAATTTTGATGTGAATATGAAGAATAAGAAATTAAAAAATTATACTAGTAAAACTGAATTACTTTTGCCTGACATTTGAATCTTTGAAGTGCATGTGAAGATTTATAATAAAAAGAAGAAAAACAAAACAACAGTGGTCAGGATAATTATTTTTCATGTTATTTTTACCTTGGCCCTACTTATTTGGCCAATGACCCCAGTTTTTCAACCCAATTGGGCCCCCTTTTTCACAAATCTAAAATGAACACTGCATTAATTTCCAATAAAGATATTTTAAAAATCTATTTGTATTTTTAATAAATAGTTGGGTTGATTGGCATATAGTTACATTTTCTTGATGAGAAAGTTCATTTTTTCCGAATAGCAGAAGTTGCAGGTCTAGTGGGATGAAATAATTTAGATCACGAAACAGTTGCAAACGCTGAACAGAGTAATTATTACATTCAAAAAAGAAATGATATGCATCTTCAACAGGGTGTCCACATTGGCAGTGTTTAAAATTAATCAAATTTGCATGAAATAAATCGTTGTTTAGAGTACTAGATCTGTTTCTTAATCTTGCATGCATAATGTTATGTTTTCTGTCACCAATTTGATAGTAGAAGGGAACTCTTGTGTCTGTAAAATTTTGAAGAGAATGTTTAAAGGCCGAGTACGTAACACTTTGTCGGATTTCGTTAACTAAATGATTCCATAGTTGGATAGTAGAGGGAAAGAAAGATGAATTAGTAAGATGTAAACGGTAATTTGGTAACGAGTAATTATTGGCATTTCTAAGGTTATATTGAGAATTTTCTGATACTAAAGGTGGAAGAAGTGATGTTAGGTAATTTGGAGATAATTTATGTTTAATTTTATAAAAAAAGCTGCAATTTTCGCCTAGAGCGTCTCATAGCAAGAGGTTCTAAACCACTTTCAGAATATAATGACTGTATACTAGTGTAAGATGGTAATCCCGTAATCACACGTGCAGCTTCTAGTTGAAGTTTTTCTAGTTTATCTGAGTCACCGAGACTACACCCATCCCATACCTCACAACAATATTCTAATAATGGTATAATATACGAAGTATATATTCTATATAAAGTGTGGCGATTTAATATATATTTAAGTTTACGCAAAACACTTATCTGTTTCGATACCTTTTTACAAATACCATCAATATGACTAGTCCATTTACAATTTCCGTCCAATATAACTCCCAAGTGCCTATGATTTTCAACGAAGTTCACACTAACATTATCAAATTTAATATCAATTACATAATCTAGCTCAGAATTATGGATAAGCAGTGCCTCTGTTTTGGAAGGATTAAACTTTACAAACCATTTATTTGCCCAATTTTGAATGTACTCTAAATCGTTGTTGATTACAGATTCAACATTTTGAGGGGATGGATTTAAATATAATAATGACGTATCGTCTGCAAACAATTTTGAAAGACTTTGTAGATTATCGGAAATGTCATTAATGTATAAAATAAATAACAAGGGACCAAGTACAGTATATTATTCAGAGGTTGATTTAGTTGCGCTGTTGTGTATATTTACCATTGATGTATGCTGGTGTTGTGTTATATTTATCTATGTGATTTCCCCCCCCCCCCCTGCCATTGATTTCAGATTTAATTTGATTTCATTTATCATATATTGATATAATAGTTGACTGTTGCATCCAGGCTTTTGACTTTGTAATATTCACCAGGTAAGTGTGTTGCTTACTTGTTTATTACTTGGAATTTACACAATCATAATGGAATTCACTCAGGATCAATTAGGAGTATGTACTTGGTGCTGTCTTCACAGAGACGGGATTTAATCCAGGTGATGAGGTGAGTGGGGCAACTGTAAAGGAATGGATTAAGACAAAGGCTATTAAAGTGGATCCTGATGTACAGCCGGCACCTGCCCATACTGTGACAGATAATCCTGTGGTGAGGATTTCAGTTTTCTCAGGGGAGGAAAAGGACACTTATGATGTGTGGCAATATGAGGTGGGATTCTTCAGTGCTCGTCAAAAGGAGGGAGAGGATGTGTTTACATGGAGTTGCAGGCATGAGGACATTATGAATAAGGCAGTACAACAAGGAGATGTCCCAGATCGGAATGCAGAGGGAATGCTACGTACAATGTTCTGGTCTGGGTTGAGACGAGAAACCAAAGATGTTACTGGTCACAAGTATGATATTGTCGGACCGTTTGATGAGCTGAGAATTGCAGTACACCAAGTAGAACGGGATTTGATGCAGCGGGAAGAGGAGACAACTCCAGGTAAGGTAGCTGATAAGGTCAAACCTGTTGTGCATATGGCCGTAGCTACAGATGAGCTGAAAGATATGAAGGGACTTATCCAGCAATTGACAACAGATATGGTAGATATGAAGAAAACCCAACAAAAGTCTACAGCAAAGCAGAGTGGAGATAAAGCAGACAAGGGTAAAAGTTCCCATGGTAACCGGAAGAAAGGGCCTCGGTCCTGGTATCAGTCCAATTATACTCATGGCCAGCAGCAGGCGAGCTTTCAGCCACCGCAGCCAAACCCAGTTCAACCACAGCATCTCCAGGCCCATCAACGAGGCAATCCTCCAGCACCACATGTACAGTATCGAGGAAATGAGCCCCAGTGTTACAGATGTGGACAGTACAGACATATACAACTAGGTTGTCGTTCTAACATAGATCATCGATGGGAAGGTTTAAATGCCAATCAGTCTGTGATGTAGGGTCCGAACAGAAACAAATGAGCATTAATTATATTTCTATACCGGAAAACTTGTTGTTCAGTATTATTTACAATTAAACATATTTCAAAATTACTCTCTCAGGAATCAATTTCAAACCCTCATAAAATCTTAAAATTCATTTTCTGTCGGGGGTCTTTGCCCCATCCCCCCACCAGGGCATGCGCACTGCCCTGGACCAACTGGGGGCCTAGGCGGCCCCCACACCCCTCGCCTGGGCTTAACATTTTTGTTGGCCTAGCTACGCCCCTGGTAATAAAATGTGCTAAAAATAAACTGTGATATTACACTTCATTGAAATATTTCTAATGTTATGTAATTACTGTGTACATATGATATTAAACTCCAATTAAATATTTATTATTAGCACAGTTGATGGTTCACATATTCATATTTAGCACATAGTTATCTGCTGTAACTTATCAATGGTCACTAGTTGATGAATTTAGATTGTCCATTCCTGATTGATAAGTTAGCACAGGGGCCTGGTTCCTCGAATGACACATGTATATAGATCTCCTAATGCAAAGTTGGCCTCAATGCTTTATGTAAGTTCCTTCTGTCTGAGTTGGTGACTTATTTGCATTTTGTTCACTGAAACCTGTCTCTTGACTACTGTTGAACCAGATGTGATTTCTGAACCTACAGATCTCAGCCGAAGGATGACATATTGGCAGGTATTACACCACAGTCTCTCTGACCAACCCCATCCCCATTGCTTTGAGTTCTTCCGGGGGCCCGAGTGGTTTATCTGTCTCAGCAACTTATCACTAGCCCTCCAACTCTGGGTCGCGAGTTCGAAACCCATATGGGGCAGTTGCCTGGTACTGACTGTAGACCGATGGTTTTTCTCCGGGTATTTCGGCTTTCCTCCACCTCGTAACCCAGGCTAAACAAGAATCAAATTTCAGATATCCTGTCCACACTTGATGCTCCAGAATAGCATTGTTCCATAGTCTCTTGGCATCAATTGGCTGATTAACCTGTATGTGTAGTTGTCAGGATCTGCATGTTACAGTGGTCTCCATGCAGGTGTTGATGATGATCTGAGCAGGCTTGGGTCTCAGGATTTTTATATTGCTTGGAATCCAAGCAGCTTTAAATATGCTCATTTCACCTTTGTTATCAATCTTGAAAATAATTATTTTCAGCAGTTAAATCTTTATAACTCAAAAGGTGTGCCAAATACTATATGAAATAATTCTGTTAAAAAAAAACTTTGCTGTCTGTGAATGTTTATATTTGTATTTTCAGGTAAAATCAGTCATACTGCACTCTCATATCAAGGGGAATAAATCTGTATTAATTGAGATCATGGACCCCATGTAAGTCAACAACTTCTGACCTGATATTGAGTATGTAGCATACTGGGATTAAGGGCTACAAGATTTGTTTAAATGGATGAACTTGACCTTCATTCAAGGTCACATAGGTCAAAATGCTTAAAAAAAAATTAAATGACGTCTTGATAACTAAGTGGCCCAGAGACCCGATATTAGGTCTGTACCATGCTTAGGTGAAGGGGTACCAGATATGTTCAAATTAATGACCTTGACCTTCATTCAAGGTAACAGCTATGGTCAAATATGCTTAAATATTTAATGGATTTGTTCTTGATAACCAAGAGGCCCAGCGACCTGATATTTGGTCTGTAATATGTTGGCATGAAGGGTTACTAATTAAGTTTGTTCATTGGATGACCTTTGACTTTTATTCAAGGTCATTGGGGTCAATATGCTAAAATATTTTAAACAACTTCTTCTCAGTAACCAAGAGATTCAGAAACCTAATATTGGCGCTGTTGCATGCTGGCATGAAGGGGTACAATGTTTGTTCAAAGGACTGTTATTGGCCTACATTCAAGGTCACAGGGTTCAAACATGCTTAAAGCTAAGTTAAAGACTTATAACACATCAGGTGACAGTTAGGGCCCTTGGGCCTCTTGTAATGGTATTTTGATTGAAACATTTAGGTGTAATGTTGACATATCTGATATTTGTTCCAAACTACTTTAGATTACTTTGTTTTACTGTGCAAAATGACCTGGTATTTTCTCAAAATATCACTGGAGGTGCATGTAAACATCCAGTATTTCAGCACGGAGACCTGTCATATCCTTAAAAGGCTTTAAACCTGTTAAAGGTTGGGTTTTAAATTGTGTAGCAAGTAAAGTAGTATCTATAACTTAATCCAGTCATTCCTAATGAATCAAACATTGTCCAGGAATCCATCCCCTTATTTGGCCAAGTCCAATTTAAGAAGCTCTTCCATTTTGTGTACCATCAAAGGATGGATGTACCGTAAGTGCTACATCAAGCCATGGGTGATATACACAATACTGAGAGTGAAATGTCAAGGGTTTAAGGGTGAAAGGTCAAAGCTAGGAGGGTCAATGTCAAGGTTTGAAGAATGAATGGTCAAGGTTTGGAGAGTAAAAGGTCAAAACCTGGAGGGTCAGATGTCAAGGTTTGAAGAATGAATGGTCAAGGTTTGCAGGGTGAAAGGTCAAGGTTTGGAGAGTGAAAGGTCACAATTTTAAGGGTTAACGGTCAAGGATCGGAGGGACAAAAGTAAGGGTTTATAATTGCATGGTGACAGGTCAAAGTGTGTAGACTGAAAGGTCAAGGTTTTGAGGGTGAAAGGTCAAGACATGGCGGGTCAAAAGAAAGGGTTTGCTGGGTGAAAGGTCAAGGTGTGGAGAGTCAGATGAGTTTTGAGGTATATATCAACAGCAACAGTAATAAGGTGCAGTTCATCTGATATGAACCAAACTTATGCAAAATATAGCAATACAAAGTGGTTAATTTTTAGCTCACCTGGTCCAACAGTCCAAGGCGAGCTTTTGCCATACTGTGGCATCTGTCGTCTGGTATGTGGGGTCCATCCATCGACAACTGACTTCTTCTTCTTAGCCGGAGATCAGAATTTAACCAAAGGTAGTCTATATCTCTATGTGACTGGCATTCAAAGGTTTACAAATGATGAGGCCTGATGGGTGGGGCCTGATGGGTGAGGCCAAATGGGTCTATTTGGAAATATTGCACTTATATAAATGTACTTCTTCTCTGGAACTAAGCAATGTACATATGACATTGATATTTCAGTGGTAACAATTTCCTAGGTGGTTGGGATTCAAATTCATACAAGTGATAGGGCTGACCCCCAGGGGTAGGGCAAAAGGGAGAAATTTGACTACCCAGTATATTACTATAAAGGACTTCATGTATTCTTGAAACTGTTGAGATCTCCCCACCCTCTAACCATATATAGCATTGCTGGGCATCAAGAGATGAACACAATCCTGTCGTAAGAATAGGCCCAGGGGCCTTCCCCCCCCCCCCCCCCCCCCAAGGGACTTACAATGTAGTTTCTTTAAACACAATCATGTTGAGTCTGACTTCGTTTCTGTGTTATATCTTTGAAGCAGTTGAGATCCCATAACCATATATATAGCATTGTTAGACATCAACAAATAAAGCTTTGAACGAATTGAACATGAACATTATTTTGATGTTTGCTCAAATAAACCTGGTGAACGATACAGGCCCTCTAGACGTCTTGTTTTGGTATATCATTAAGATATTTTTGTATCTTTGAAGTAGAATAATTGTGTAGAATTAGCACGAGATGGAAAACAAAATAAATCTGTGGTTATTACCAGGTAAAAGTGGGCCACAATATTGTATAATGATTACATTCATTTTACTTATAATCTTGTAGTTTATGTTCTGTCATCAATTTTAAATGGATATGCCACACCTACAACTGTATTTCAGATGATAGCCACAGACTTGACACAACTGCAGCATAAAAAGGTCAGCATGCGAGCAAAACTGGAGGGGTACCAATGTAAACACCTGGAGCATGGTCATAGACTTCTACAGGTGAGATAATTAGGTCATAGACTTCTAAAGGTGAGATAATTAGGTCACAGACTCCAACAGGTGAGATAATTAGGTCACAGACTTCTACAGCTGAGAAAATTGGGTAAAAGATTTCTACAGGTGAGAAAATTAGGTCACAGATTTCTACAGGTGAGAAAATTAGGTCACAGATTTCTACAGGTGAGAAAATAAGGTCACAGATTTCAACAGGTGAGATAAATAGTTCATGAACTTCTACAGATTTGAAAATTAGGTCAGTCAGAGATAAATATTGGGTAATTTATCATTTTTACCAGTGGAATATCAGAAATTCACAACTTGATAAAAAACTTGTGCTGATCTTGCTAATATCGTCACTTATATCATCATTAGTAATAATGTAAGAATCTTTAGTCATTTCACACAAAATATAGTCCAAAGCATATATAACTGCAACAAAATTAATTCCTTGACTTTTGAAATGATGGGTACCTATAATATACAGTGAAACCCGACTTTACCAACCACTGGTTTTAAGAACATCCTGTAACATCTGACCATTATCACCAGAATGGGGAACTATATAAAGGGGTACTTTGAAAACAAATTACATACATGTGATGTTAATTTGGTATTTAATTCCTGATAAATTTTCAATTGGTTTTCACATGGTCACTAATCACTCGTAACGTATGTTAAAATGTAAACACAACTGGTGATTAGCCAGATACGATTATATGTGTAATTTAATGATAATCTAATAATATATGTTTATTTTTAATAGATTGAGTGTCAGATAGAGCTTATGATATATATTCTGGAACGACCTGACCAAGGACCAGCTTGGAGAATTCCAGCTCATGGACACGAAAAGTTTCATAAAACAGAACATTAATTCTACCACAGTTGCAGTAACAGGCTGAGGACGCCTCCGCTCCCCAAAGACTGGGTTCACCAAGAACAACCTAAACAAAACTTGGACACAGCAAAATTCATAAAACAGACATTTTACCACAGCTGCTGTCTGTCACAGATCATGGATGAAGACATCTGCCCAAAGACTGGGTTCACTTAATTAGGAACAACACAAACAATACTTGGATAACACCCCTTCAGGTATATGTAGTATGAAGATAAGAACATTGTGACTTAGAGCTAGTCCTAATTATGGCATCCACAACAAACAGAGGTTTACTGGTGTCATACACAAAATCTTGTCTAGACTCTTAACTATTTAGCATTGTTCAGATTCAACCAAAGTCTGTATACAAATGTATGACAGTCAAAATTGCGTCATATGCATTATTTTAATAGGCAATTTTACTGTACACTGCTACCATATCAATATATATTTTGATACTTGATTAAAAGCTTGAATTACATTCTTTATTGCTCAAAAATATCAAATTTGTCAAACATCTACATGTATCTTGTCATTATTGGATGATCAAAGGGAGATAACTCACTTATCTGTTTCATATTTTCAAGGTGAGTGTATAATCATAATATTCAGTGAATTAGTGTTAATTAAATGATTATTAGATGTTATATAACAAACTCAAAATAACTGATTGGATTTCTCACAATCCATATAGACTGAATCTTGGTTTGTTTTACCCAGTTTTCTACCATAGCTGAATACATGGAAACTAATTGAAAGAAATTTTATTTTTTGAATTCGTTGGTAAAACCACTACATGCATATTTAAAATTTATTTTTACAATGATATGTGTGTATTTCATATAAAACTGAGTGAATGGCCAGGATGTTATTGTAAATTATTGTCATTTTCTTAAGTACAACAGGAAAAGCAGACTTTTTTAAATGAAATACATTGTATAAAAAGACAATATGATAAGCAGAAGTTGTTTCTGTTAATATCTGACAAAGACAATATGAGAAGCGGAAGTTGTCGCTGGCATCATCTGACAAAGATAATCTGGTAAGCAGAATTTGTCTCTGGTTACATCTGACAATCTGGTAAGCGGAAGTTTTTTGTTTCTTGTTTAACATCGTTGACTCAGATGAAAATACTGGAAACAGGAATAGTCTTTCTATATCTTAGTACATTTCATTGTGATTTTCAGAATGTATACAATTTTAAATTCCGAAATAAAAATTTTTCCCCAAATGTATGGGGGTTTTCCAACAGGGAAAAAAAAATGACATTAATTATATTTCTATACCGGAAAACTTGTTGTTCAGTATTATTACAATTAAACATATTTCAAAATTACTCTCTCAGGAATCAATTTCAAACCCTCATAAAATCTTAAAATTCATTTTCTGTCGGGGGTCTTTGGCCCATCCCCCCACCAGGGCATGCGCACTGCCCTGGACCAACTGGGGGCCTAGGCGGCCCCCACACCCCTCGCCTGGGCTTAACATTTTTGTTGGCCTAGCTACGCCCCTGGTAATAAAATGTGCTAAAATAAACTGTGATATTACACTTCATTGAAATATTTCTAATGTTATGTAATTACTGTGTACATATGATATTAAACTCCAATTAAATATTTATTATTAGCACAGTTGATGGTTCACATATTCATATTTAGCACATAGTTATCTGCTGTAACTTATCAATGGTCACTAGTTGATGAATTTAGATTGTCCATTCCTGATTGATAAGTTAGCACAGGGGCCTGGTTCCTCGAATGACACATGTATATAGATCTCCTAATGCAAAGTTGGCCTCAATGCTTTATGTAAGTTCCTTCTGTCTGAGTTGGTGACTTATTTGCATTTTGTTCACTGAAACCTGTCTCTTGACTACTGTTGAACCAGATGTGATTTCTGAACCTACAGATCTCAGCCGAAGGATGACATATTGGCAGGTATTACACCACAGTCTCTCTGACCAACCCCATCCCCATTGCTTTGAGTTCTTCCGGGGGCCCGAGTGGTTTATCTGTCTCAGCAACTTATCACTAGCCCTCCAACTCTGGGTCGCGAGTTCGAAACCCATATGGGGCAGTTGCCTGGTACTGACTGTAGACCGATGGTTTTTCTCCGGGTATTTCGGCTTTCCTCCACCTCGTAACCCAGGCTAAACAAGAATCAAATTTCAGATATCCTGTCCACACTTGATGCTCCAGAATAGCATTGTTCCATAGTCTCTTGGCATCAATTGGCTGATTAACCTGTATGTGTAGTTGTCAGGATCTGCATGTTACAGTGGTCTCCATGCAGGTGTTGATGATGATCTGAGCAGGCTTGGGTCTCAGGATTTTTATATTGCTTGGAATCCAAGCAGCTTTAAATATGCTCATTTCACCTTTGTTATCAATCTTGAAAATAATTATTTTCAGCAGTTAAATCTTTATAACTCAAAAGGTGTGCCAAATACTATATGAAATAATTCTGTTAAAAAAAAACTTTGCTGTCTGTGAATGTTTATATTTGTATTTTCAGGTAAAATCAGTCATACTGCACTCTCATATCAAGGGGAATAAATCTGTATTAATTGAGATCATGGACCCCATGTAAGTCAACAACTTCTGACCTGATATTGAGTATGTAGCATACTGGGATTAAGGGCTACAAGATTTGTTTAAATGGATGAACTTGACCTTCATTCAAGGTCACATAGGTCAAAATGCTTAAAAAAAAATTAAATGACGTCTTGATAACTAAGTGGCCCAGAGACCCGATATTAGGTCTGTACCATGCTTAGGTGAAGGGGTACCAGATATGTTCAAATTAATGACCTTGACCTTCATTCAAGGTAACAGCTATGGTCAAATATGCTTAAATATTTAATGGATTTGTTCTTGATAACCAAGAGGCCCAGCGACCTGATATTTGGTCTGTAATATGTTGGCATGAAGGGTTACTAATTAAGTTTGTTCATTGGATGACCTTTGACTTTTATTCAAGGTCATTGGGGTCAATATGCTAAAATATTTTAAACAACTTCTTCTCAGTAACCAAGAGATTCAGAAACCTAATATTGGCGCTGTTGCATGCTGGCATGAAGGGGTACAATGTTTGTTCAAAGGACTGTTATTGGCCTACATTCAAGGTCACAGGGTTCAAACATGCTTAAAGCTAAGTTAAAGACTTATAACACATCAGGTGACAGTTAGGGCCCTTGGGCCTCTTGTAATGGTATTTTGATTGAAACATTTAGGTGTAATGTTGACATATCTGATATTTGTTCCAAACTACTTTAGATTACTTTGTTTTACTGTGCAAAATGACCTGGTATTTTCTCAAAATATCACTGGAGGTGCATGTAAACATCCAGTATTTCAGCACGGAGACCTGTCATATCCTTAAAAGGCTTTAAACCTGTTAAAGGTTGGGTTTTAAATTGTGTAGCAAGTAAAGTAGTATCTATAACTTAATCCAGTCATTCCTAATGAATCAAACATTGTCCAGGAATCCATCCCCTTATTTGGCCAAGTCCAATTTAAGAAGCTCTTCCATTTTGTGTACCATCAAAGGATGGATGTACCGTAAGTGCTACATCAAGCCATGGGTGATATACACAATACTGAGAGTGAAATGTCAAGGGTTTAAGGGTGAAAGGTCAAAGCTAGGAGGGTCAATGTCAAGGTTTGAAGAATGAATGGTCAAGGTTTGGAGAGTAAAAGGTCAAAACCTGGAGGGTCAGATGTCAAGGTTTGAAGAATGAATGGTCAAGGTTTGCAGGGTGAAAGGTCAAGGTTTGGAGAGTGAAAGGTCACAATTTTAAGGGTTAACGGTCAAGGATCGGAGGGACAAAAGTAAGGGTTTATAATTGCATGGTGACAGGTCAAAGTGTGTAGACTGAAAGGTCAAGGTTTTGAGGGTGAAAGGTCAAGACATGGCGGGTCAAAAGAAAGGGTTTGCTGGGTGAAAGGTCAAGGTGTGGAGAGTCAGATGAGTTTTGAGGTATATATCAACAGCAACAGTAATAAGGTGCAGTTCATCTGATATGAACCAAACTTATGCAAAATATAGCAATACAAAGTGGTTAATTTTTAGCTCACCTGGTCCAACAGTCCAAGGCGAGCTTTTGCCATACTGTGGCATCTGTCGTCTGGTATGTGGGGTCCATCCATCGACAACTGACTTCTTCTTCTTAGCCGGAGATCAGAATTTAACCAAAGGTAGTCTATATCTCTATGTGACTGGCATTCAAAGGTTTACAAATGATGAGGCCTGATGGGTGGGGCCTGATGGGTGAGGCCAAATGGGTCTATTTGGAAATATTGCACTTATATAAATGTACTTCTTCTCTGGAACTAAGCAATGTACATATGACATTGATATTTCAGTGGTAACAATTTCCTAGGTGGTTGGGATTCAAATTCATACAAGTGATAGGGCTGACCCCCAGGGGTAGGGCAAAAGGGAGAAATTTGACTACCCAGTATATTACTATAAAGGACTTCATGTATTCTTGAAACTGTTGAGATCTCCCCACCCTCTAACCATATATAGCATTGCTGGGCATCAAGAGATGAACACAATCCTGTCGTAAGAATAGGCCCAGGGGCCTTCCCCCCCCCCCCCCCCCCCCCAAGGGACTTACAATGTAGTTTCTTTAAACACAATCATGTTGAGTCTGACTTCGTTTCTGTGTTATATCTTTGAAGCAGTTGAGATCCCATAACCATATATATAGCATTGTTAGACATCAACAAATAAAGCTTTGAACGAATTGAACATGAACATTATTTTGATGTTTGCTCAAATAAACCTGGTGAACGATACAGGCCCTCTAGACGTCTTGTTTTGGTATATCATTAAGATATTTTTGTATCTTTGAAGTAGAATAATTGTGTAGAATTAGCACGAGATGGAAAACAAAATAAATCTGTGGTTATTACCAGGTAAAAGTGGGCCACAATATTGTATAATGATTACATTCATTTTACTTATAATCTTGTAGTTTATGTTCTGTCATAAATTTTAAATGGATATGCCACACCTACAACTGTATTTCAGATGATAGCCACAGACTTGACACAACTGCAGCATAAAAAGGTCAGCATGCGAGCAAAACTGGAGGGGTACAAATGTAAACACCTGGAGCATGGTCATAGACTTCTACAGGTGAGATAATTAGGTCATAGACTTCTAAAGGTGAGATAATTAGGTCACAGACTCCAACAGGTGAGATAATTAGGTCACAGACTTCTACAGCTGAGAAAATTGGGTAAAAGATTTCTACAGGTGAGAAAATTAGGTCACAGATTTCTACAGGTGAGAAAATTAGGTCACAGATTTCTACAGGTGAGAAAATAAGGTCACAGATTTCAACAGGTGAGATAAATAGTTCATGAACTTCTACAGATTTGAAAATTAGGTCAGTCAGAGATAAATATTGGGTAATTTATCATTTTTACCAGTGGAATATCAGAAATTCACAACTTGATAAAAAACTTGTGCTGATCTTGCTAATATCGTCACTTATATCATCATTAGTAATAATGTAAGAATCTTTAGTCATTTCACACAAAATATAGTCCAAAGCATATATAACTGCAACAAAATTAATTCCTTGACTTTTGAAATGATGGGTACCTATAATATACAGTGAAACCCGACTTTACCAACCACTGGTTTTAAGAACATCCTGTAACATCTGACCATTATCACCAGAATGGGGAACTATATAAAGGGGTACTTTGAAAACAAATTACATACATGTGATGTTAATTTGGTATTTAATTCCTGATAAATTTTCAATTGGTTTTCACATGGTCACTAATCACTCGTAACGTATGTTAAAATGTAAACACAACTGGTGATTAGCCAGATACGATTATATGTGTAATTTAATGATAATCTAATAATATATGTTTATTTTTAATAGATTGAGTGTCAGATAGAGCTTATGATATATATTCTGGAACGACCTGACCAAGGACCAGCTTGGAGAATTCCAGCTCATGGACACGAAAAGTTTCATAAAACAGAACATTAATTCTACCACAGTTGCAGTAACAGGCTGAGGACGCCTCCGCTCCCCAAAGACTGGGTTCACCAAGAACAACCTAAACAAAACTTGGACACAGCAAAATTCATAAAACAGACATTTTACCACAGCTGCTGTCTGTCACAGATCATGGATGAAGACATCTGCCCAAAGACTGGGTTCACTTAATTAGGAACAACACAAACAATACTTGGATAACACCCCTTCAGGTATATGTAGTATGAAGATAAGAACATTGTGACTTAGAGCTAGTCCTAATTATGGCATCCACAACAAACAGAGGTTTACTGGTGTCATACACAAAATCTTGTCTAGACTCTTAACTATTTAGCATTGTTCAGATTCAACCAAAGTCTGTATACAAATGTATGACAGTCAAAATTGCGTCATATGCATTATTTTAATAGGCAATTTTACTGTACACTGCTACCATATCAATATATATTTTGATACTTGATTAAAAGCTTGAATTACATTCTTTATTGCTCAAAAATATCAAATTTGTCAAACATCTACATGTATCTTGTCATTATTGGATGATCAAAGGGAGATAACTCACTTATCTGTTTCATATTTTCAAGGTGAGTGTATAATCATAATATTCAGTGAATTAGTGTTAATTAAATGATTATTAGATGTTATATAACAAACTCAAAATAACTGATTGGATTTCTCACAATCCATATAGACTGAATCTTGGTTTGTTTTACCCAGTTTTCTACCATAGCTGAATACATGGAAACTAATTGAAAGAAATTTTATTTTTTGAATTCGTTGGTAAAACCACTACATGCATATTTAAAATTTATTTTTACAATGATATGTGTGTATTTCATATAAAACTGAGTGAATGGCCAGGATGTTATTGTAAATTATTGTCATTTTCTTAAGTACAACAGGAAAAGCAGACTTTTTTAAATGAAATACATTGTATAAAAAGACAATATGATAAGCAGAAGTTGTTTCTGTTAATATCTGACAAAGACAATATGAGAAGCGGAAGTTGTCGCTGGCATCATCTGACAAAGATAATCTGGTAAGCAGAATTTGTCTCTGGTTACATCTGACAATCTGGTAAGCGGAAGTTGTTTCTTGTAACATCTGACAGAGAAAATATGGTAACGAGGAATAGTTTTTATATCTTAGAATTTCTTGTATTTTCAGGCTACTGTGTCCAGTCTACATATGTTTGCATCTTCAAGAGGAGCCTGAACGACAATATGGCAAAAAGCTAGCAAGTCCAAAAGTCAAAGACAAAATGAAGTGAACTGAAAAGATACTAATTATTATAACGACCGATATATAAAAAACTGATGTAAAGAAGTAATAGCTGACTTGTCAAATTAATGTTGATGATATAGAAATATAATAATTTGTCTTGAAGACTTGGAAGTGTGTTTGAATATATCAATGAAACATTTAATTCTGTGACCATCATATTCATTTGATTATGTTAGCAAACGTTTTGACCATTTGTTTTAATATCAAATTTTTTAATTTTTGTATAGAGTTCAGAAAACTTCTACTACAATCTAAAATCTTTGAAGCTGAGGTTTAATAATTAATAACTTTGGGTACATATAATCATTATATGAAGCTGTGTTGCCTTGAAAAGAATCATGATTCAGCTATTTTTGCAGTTTCTTTCAGTATTTGATTCTTGTTGATCTAGTCTGTAGATCTAGACCTTCTTTTTTGATCTGTCTAATTTTCTATCAAACTTTGTACACTTTATTATGACATGTAATTGCATATTTTATTGGCATATTGATTGAGATGTGAATGGAAGTGTAATTATTTTCATAGTTTTTGCTTTTTAGCATCCAACAAGTGTGTGTTCGATTCATAATAAATTATTTTCAATTGAAATATTGTCTTTCTATGTATGTTAAATTTCAAGTTGAAGTTCTCAAATAATCTTTCTCCAGTCATGATTCTGTATGCTGCTGGGATGCAATGGAGGCATCATTGTCCAATAATTAGATGGTACAGAGGTGATGGCTGGCTAAGGTTGCAGCATACTGGCAGGATGGTCAATAAGGTACTATTGGCCATGCTGCTGGTTGAGGTTGCAGCATACTGGCAGCATGGTCACTAGCACCACTGGCCAGCCTGCAGCATACTGGCAGAATGGTCACTGCAGCATACTGGCATCATAATTTAAATATTTGAAACATGCTGCCAGCATTCTGCTCCCCTTATAATTATGAGGGCAAACTTTTGCAGCATGGTGGCAGCATGGGCTGTGCATGCTACCAGCAGCATGCTGCATTTTCATGCTGCTCGTATGCTGCAAATCCGTAAGGGGAGGGTCGCGGATTCGATCCCGGCTGGAACTTCTTCTCTTATATGAAAATTTATAATAATTTTTGGTGGAGTGTTTACTTGTGAACCCCTTACAGCTTATTGTTTTATATAAAATTGATGATTTTACAAAAATGAAGATTGGGTCCTTGTAGGCAGGTCCTTATTTGCAGATAAATATGTGTACATGAATGAAAAGTAATAATAACTAAATTATTTTTTTCATAAAGTTTTCTGAGAATCTTTTCACAGTCAATGTTTAAGTAAACAAAGCAAGATTATTATCCAGTGTCTCTGTTACATCTTGAAAAAAAATTATAATCAGAAAATCTTTTGAAATGTATCTTCCCCTTAAGATTTGCAAGTTATCTCATTATTCCCCAATGTCTGCACCAAGAAAAATGGATAAAAATGCACTTTTTAAAGTTGGACACCACATCATTTTAGAATTTGTATTGCTTGTTTTGTCTTGTCTAGGTGAAGGATCTGTACGAGAGGATATTTCCTGATAGTCTGCCATTTTATACACCTAGTAGACAAGTAACCATCTCAAACAGTTTAATACAGGCAGGACACTCATTTCTCTGCTGTGTAGAGTATGTGTCAAGGGAGACAACTCGGTCACTGTACCTCCTTCACCACCTACTGGAGCCTATGGAGCAGTGATGAAGTGTGTCCAGATGAACTGGATGCCCATTCTGGTAATTAAAAAGTATTCCACAGATACATGTATATGTCAATGTAGTCAGTTTAATTATTTAAAAATGGTTGATGTTAATAATTACGGTGATAGTGCTGTCATCATTGGTATTTATATTTGTGTATGAGGATGCCATTTTTGTTTCCATATTAACTTTACCAATCTTTGAAGCAAGCTATATCAGTTCCAGCAAGCAGTCATTGATAAATGTTTTCATCCATTTTGTGAGCGGTATAACATATATTATAAAATGAATATCATATAATGCAATATGCAAAGGATAAAGTCCGTTTTGGGGTGAAATCGGCCCCAGATTTGATAAAAAATAAAATCCAGTATCTTAGATGTGATGCAGGGTTCAGGTATGTTTTTATGTTGTGTTTGTATGTAATTAACCAGTTACAGATTTTGTACGAAGGACTGTATGTACTGGGGTAGTCACGTATATACTGTACGACTGAACAGGGAATTTTCACCGCCAGGGGCCGGCCTGTTCTGATTGTTTATGATCGTAGTAGCTTATATATCCTATTATCACATATACAAACGAACAATATGCCGTAAAGAAATAATACTTAAAAATACATTTGACTGTAAATTGCGTTATTTTCTCAGGCCAACATGTTTGATAAGTTAACGAAAATGTCGTCTGCCCGCGGTCAGATCATTTCAATCACTACCAAGCGGCAAACTTCTCCCACGATCCCGACTTTGTAAGACATCTCCAAGTTACTGAAATATATGTTTTCCCATACCCTTTACTATGAAGAAAACACACTGCATATTTTCTAATTATTTACTAGGTAGAATCTACCATTTGTGAAAAAGGAAACCGTCCAAAATAAAACGTTTCGTACAAACCGGAAGTTAGTTAGTGTGTAGCACAGTCGGCTCGCTATAGCAAAGGTCTGAAGTTCGATGCCGGTTGGATGTATTCTTTTATTTTTTTATCTTTTCATTTTTTTTTTATTAAAATTTTCAATTATTCTCTCATGCAAAATTGAAAAAAAAAACGTAGAGTTGAGTAAACTAAATTACAAACTTGTTTATTTCAGAAATGCCTGGGGCTGGTCCCAAGAGTTACCCTTGCATTTTGTGCAATAAAAGGACCAATCTTGGGGATCGGCAACCTTTTTCTTCAAATAGGAAGTACTGCTGTATACAGATAATGATGTACACTATGTACAAGTGATATGAGAAATAGTTAAATTAGACATTATGTATTAAATAATGTAATTTCCACAGGTTTCCTTGTCATGATATTGCTAATGTTAGCTCAAAATGCATATACCAGATAGTTTAAATATGGTTTAAACACCAGATTAAGGAGCAGTGTGTGTGTGTTCATGTATGTTAGTGCTTGGTGCACAAGAGTAAATCAATTTGATACAGTGTATTTGTTTAATTAAGACTACAAACACGATGTAAAACTGGTTTTAACTTGGTATACATGTACAAGCCAGATGTGTAAGTAGTAATTGGAGAGTCTAACAATTGAGAATGAGTACCGTAAAGATGACAGGAATTCTGATATCTTTTTATTATAACACTAAAGCTTGATACTGTCACTACCTATCAAAGTATTTGTGAAGGAGTCTATTATTATAGTATGGGTGAATATAAAGGACTCTATTGTTATAGTATGGGTGAATGTGAAGGACTCTATTGTTATAGTATGGGTGAATATAAAGGACTCTATTGTTATAGTATGGGTGAATATAAAGGACTCTATTGTTATAGTATGGGTGAATGTGAAGGACTCTATTGTTATAGTATGGGTGAATGTGAAGGACGCTATTGTTATAGTATGGGTGAATGTGAAGGACTCTATTATTATAGTATGGGTGAATGTGGATGACTTCATTGTTATAGTATGAGTGAATGTGAATGACTCTATTATTATAGTATTAGTGAATGTGAAGGACTCTATTATTATATTATAGGTGAATGTGAAGGACTCTATTGTTATAGTATTAGTGAATGTGAAGGACTCTATTATTATATTATAGGTGAATGTGAAGGACTCTATTGTTATAGTATTAGTGAATGTGAAGGACTCTATTATTATATTATAGGTGAATGTGAAGGACTCTATTGTTATAGTATGAGTGAATGTGAAGGACTCTATTGTTATAGTATTAGTGAATGTGAAGGACTCTATTATTATATTATGGGTGAATGTGAAGGACTCTATTGTTATAGTATGAGTGAATGTGATCCCAATTTATGAAAGTGATGTTTCTGTGGTATTGGATAGAATGAAATAGACAATTTTGGTCTCAAATTAAAATGTTTGTGTAATGTTGTATAACTTGTTTGTAATATTTTGTTTCTCTTTCATAATGCAAAGTTCATTCAAGCTCAGTTGTGCATGCAACTGGTAATGGTAAAATACAGTAATATTAAATGTATACATAAAGATAGTATTTATCCAACATTGTTGGTGTTCAGCAGGTTGAACAAACTTTGCATTTTAATTAACATGGAACTGATCTGGTTATGTATTGAAACAGTACATGTATTTCTGCAGTCACAGATAAACTAGTAGTAGAATTAAAGAAAAGAGAGTTAATTTCAACAATTGATATTCCAAACATGGGTCATAAATTGAACCTGATTTCTGTATTTGGCGGTAACATATCTGCCAGTCTGTTCTAAAAGAATGATAAATCCACAGTTATCCTAAAATAAGCACACTGCGTATTGCTTAAGCAACATATGTCCCCTACAGGCTCTGCTAAAAACAGTAACAGTGACCTTGGTACAAAAGCTCTGAAATTGAAAACTGGATGATATATTATGGTCCCATATCACTGTGTTGAGTTTGATCAGAATCCCTAAAGGAGTGAAGTCATTTGAGTGCTGACTGACTTTGGCATTATGATATACACAGTTGAATACATATATGCATTTATTACATTTTTACCAGTGAAATATCAAAAATTATTCATTCTATAAAAGTGATATTTTTCACTAGTGAAAAATATCATTTTTGCTGATTTGACCAATCAAATTAATGATTAGAAAATACCAAAATAATTGACCAATCAGAAAGCCCGACATTTATGTCATCATCTGGACAGGGGGAACTACGTACTTCTTTTGTTTACAACTTATCGCTGTAGGCCTAGTTAGCATACGGGGTAGGTTTTCCGTTGATAGAAAATATAATAAACAGAATATCTAACAGTGTCTGCGCACTCGTGAAAAATATCAAAGTATTAGCCCCACTCGTGAAATATATTTGGTATTACTGAAGACACTGTTAGATATCCTCCATGTCTGTACAAGATGGGCAGACAGAAAAACTAGTCTCCCAGGTTTCTCTGGTAGGGGCAATATTTTTAATTAAGATGTAATTATGGATAAGGATATCAAGGGTATTAACAAAGAGATCTTTGTCAAATTAAAATTCTTGTAGCATTCAATCATTTATCTCCCCATTTCATTGAAATTGTCTTGCTGTTGCTATGGAGAAAAATTGGTTGCTATGTATTAGAAGGGTAAAAACTAGATCTACATGTAGGTAACCTAGACATTATTACATTAAAGTTTACAATAGAATAAAATATAACCATATTTTCAAGTTTAATAATATATTGACAAACTTTAAGATATAAAATTAAAGAAAAACTAGAATTTCACTATTAAAATGAGCAAATGTAATAGGTGCGTTACCAGGCCTGTTGCTAGGCAACCTTATGTCAGAATTGTTTGAAACTCCATATTTTATAAATTTCATATGTCATTGTTAGTCTGGTATGTAATTCAATTAAATCAAAGATGGGGCCAAAAATGACCCTAAATGCACCTACTCCTTTGAATTTGAGCCCAGTTGGGACTTCAGTCCTGTGGTAAGACCAGCCTGGTCCAGCTAACACATTATGTCAGTTCCAGCAGGAAGTCTTTTGATTAGGGCTATTCCATTAAGATATCCACCTGACCCCGCAGGACTCCAAAATAAATCACTCGTATCCATGATTGTATTTCCTTCCTATTACTTCTACATAATTCATTTAATAAATTCTATAGTTGGTACCCCTTAACCAAACCTGGAGTGGGATAGATGTTTTACTGGAATAGCCCATAACGTTTTCCTCCATTTTGTGAGCAGTGTAACAAATATCAAGACATAATCAATATTGTAAATATTATAAATCTATCATTTGACACCAGGTGGGGCCTCAGTCCTGTGGTATGACCAGCTTGGTCCAGCTACTGTCCAGTTTAACCGACCATCACCTACATGTTCTAGCAATGAACTGAGCCATGGTTTTGGTTTGGTTTGTTTTTGTTTAACGTCCTATTAACAGCCAGTGTCATTTAAGGACGTGCCAGGTTTTGGAGGTGGAGGAAAGCCGGAGTACCTGGAGAAAAACCACCACATAACATGGACACCACAGAACTACTGGGCAGATTTGAAAAGGTTTAGTACTCCAGTAATTCGTTGTACAATCTGTCAATTTGTTATAAAGTTAATACAGCAATATTTTATAGCTTCCTATCGTAGGGACCCAAAAAACGAATTGTGTAGATTAGTAGATTCTGTTGTCATTAATTCAAACCAGTAAAGCCACATCGAGAGGTTTGATTATCTTTTTCTCTTACCCTGGACAGGGATATCCACAGTTTTACCGGGGTGAGAATTTCTTTTCTTCCATACTTCACAGGGTTATCTGGCGGTTGCTAGGGAAAAGATAAATCTATCTTACACAGGTGGGTAAAGACAGCCGGCATGAGCTATATGACGCCGCTCACAATAACGTAACGTCATCATTTTACATTGAGTTACCAAGTTTTAAATGATGACGTCATCAATTTTGATGCATATTCCAAGGAGCATTGAAGACGGCGCGATGACAAACTTTCATAAAAACTTGCGTTTGGTTGCAAGTATGTGAGAAAAATAATCAATCATGGGTCTGTTCCACAAACAAGGATATCTCAACCCTCGTGTAAGAATTTGGCTGGTCAGCACTCGGCAAGCCTCGTGCTGACTGGCCAAACTCTTACACGAGTGTTGAGACATCCCTGTCCACAGTACAGACCCATGATAAATTCTATTAATCTCACTCTAGGTAAAAGATAAGCTACATATACTTTTTGCATGTTCTCAACACTTGCATCTTATCACATTAACAATACCATGATGTCACAGTGACAACACAATGACGTCATGTTTACAATTCGATCGTGTCACGTCAACATTTCCTTGCATTGATGTAACGTCAATATTAGATACATAAGAGGGTATAAACAGGGTAAGAGAAAAATAATCTTTTATCCCCTTGGGGGTGAGATAGGGGAATCTCAACCCTCGGGGAAAGATAATTAAGCTGTGTTTGGCAACTTAAGAATCTTTCCCTCACGTTGAAGATCCCCTGTCTCTCTATTAGTCTACATCACAGGGGTGATATTTTTTTACCATACTTTCCTATTAGATTCAAAGAAAAATCTTATCCAGAGGGTTGAGATATCTTTGTCTACATCACACAGAAACGATTATTTTTCTGCCATACTTGTCAAATGTCTCAGGTTGTAATAGGTGATATGAATACATCATGCCATTATTGTATAAAATGTGTAGTAAAATCTGTACCACAGAGTTAGTGTCGTCTGTCCTCTCTGATGTGTTTACTGACTATTTCCTGTTACTGTAGACAGATATCCAGAACCACGTAGAGAAACTCGTCTACACAACCGAATCTGTTGTCTTGGATACCACCATCCTGCTTCTCCAAGGTCAACATGTCAATATGGCAGGGTGGCTGCAGCAATCCTGGAACAGCTTCAGGCAGTGTGAAGATGCGGGTCGGTACAGTTATGGTGGAAATCCTATTAGTTCTGATTGGTTCATTGGGTATCATGTGACAATCAACAAATACTCTAACACCTCCATTGAGACTCTAATGTTTTAATTTGCTGAATTGAATCACATGACCCAACTAATAATACTGGGTTATAAGAGATTTATTTCAGAGTCCTTAATGTTTACGTGGAGGTCAGTTTCCTTTATTGGCTGAAATCTTTGTTGACAACATGATGGGAACTGTTTCAGAGTTTGGAACGAAACTGTCAAGTGTAGAAGAGCTAGAGTCTGTCAAGGTCAAGGTCGCACGTCTGACAGAGGTCATAAGTGACATCAAGCAGTCTCTTCAGACTCAGACATTTTTTTCATTTCAACAAATTTTATTGACATTTGATGTTATTTGTCAAAAGGATAAAATAACAGGCCAAGCCTATATAAATTTTCTCCTATGGTGGCAATTGGAATGTATAAATATAAAATTAATATATAAATTTACTATGAAATGAAAAAATTACATGTATAACTAACATTTAAGGGAGATAACTCAAACATAAACATTCACACATCATTCATACATTTTGCTTATATATACATGTATACGTAATATTTGATAATATTTAAGATGAACTTTATCTAGAAGAATTATTCATTGACAGGCATTGACCAAAAGTCCATGTGCATGTATGCACAGGTCGTGCCTGTCAATAATTAAGCGAAAATAATATATATAAATGTAAAATATTATATCAAAAATTGTCAGAAAAAATTACTATCACTCAAAATGTTTAGCAGACGCTATACTTCATATATATACAAGACTTAACTAACTCAACTGCTGACACATGTGACCAATGAAGATGAAGGGATATTTCAGGACATGTATAATCATACATACTCCATATTCATTAAAATTTAAGGTATAAATAATATAACATAGTACAATACAATATAATATATAATATATTATATCATGACTTATATATTTAAAGCATATAGAGATTAAAGCGTCTCGATTTCCCAATGAACAATTGAACATCATTTAGTATTTGTATATTTACAAACTTATCACAGTCAGGGCAACCTTGTAAGAAAGTGCTGATGTTAGAATGGTTATGATTTGCATAACCATCTACTGAGGTAAACAGAGAATGTCTAATAGCATTATACCTAGGACAATCAAAGAAATAATGTGAAACAGTTTCATTTTCAATACCACAGGCACAGGTGGGAGAGTTTAACAAATGATCATTAAATAAATCAAAATTTAAATTGCTACATGAATTTCTAAGCTGACAAATAATGATATTAGCCTTTCTATTTCCTTCAAATTTGAAAATATGCAGTGATTCGCATTCAGCATTAATATTATTATTAAGTTTGCATTTAAAAGCTGCTAAAGAAGAAGAGTTGAAGAGGTCAGGATTAGCATTGTTAGTTATGCGGCACATTTGGGGGAAGAAACTGTCAAAGTAATTGTTAGTTCTGCATAGAGGAGGATTGAAGAGTCGTGATTGTCTTAGGGAATACGGGTTATCATTTTGGTTGTTAATAAAAGGAATAAGGATATCTTGTAAGTATTGTGGTGATAGTCCATGAATTATTTTGTACATCATTATGTGTTTGTGTTTATTTCTTCTATCTGATAGAGATTCCCAGCCAATTTCTTCATATAATTTATTGTGTGATGTTCCTGATCTGAGACCTGTAATGATTCTGGCTGCTTCTAACTGAACAGATTCTAATAATTGTTTTGATTGGTGAGTGCAGTTATCCCAGATTATGTCTGCATATTCTAAAATTGGTCTTATAAATGCTGTATATATTTTGATTAAAGACTTACGATTCACTTTAAATTTTATGTATCGAAGAATATTTAATCTACTGTATGCTTTTCTATATATATTAAGGATATGTTCTTTCCATGTTGCGTCTTCTTGTAGTGTAAGTCCAAGATGTTTGTGAACTGTTGTGTCTGTAATTTGTCTATTTTGGAAAGTTATTGGAGGGTGATCTTTGTTGTGTTTTCTTGAAAAGATAATTGATTTAGTTTTGTTAGGGTTAAAATTAATGTCCCAAATACCTGCCCATTCATTAATATTAGAGAGATCATCTGCTAGAGCTTGTGCTGCTTGTGCTGGATTATCATCTATTATTACATACAAAGAAGTATCATCAGCAAAAAGTTTGATATTAGTTGAAACATTATCAGTGATGTCATTTATATAGAGGAGAAAGAGAAGAGGTCCAAGAACTGATCCTTGAGGTACCCCTGCATTTACAACTTTGAATTGAGAGTGATAGCCTTCGGTAGAGACTCTTTGCATTCTGTCTGAGAGATAATTTTGAAACCATAAAAGTAAATTTCCATCAATTCCATACATTTTAAGCTTCTGTATAAGACCTTCATGCCAGACTCTGTCAAATGCTTTACTTACATCACAGAAAATAAACCTGAGCTCTTTTCCTTTGTCCATATTACTAGATATCTCATTATAAATAAACAACAATTGATTAACTGTGGAATCACCTGGTATAAACCCAGACTGGTGTTTTGTTAAGATTGAATTTTCAATTAAATAATTAAAAAGATATTTAAATATAATTTTTTCCATTATTTTACTGAAACATGAAGTTATAGATATTGGCCTATAGTTTAAAACATCATTAGATGACCCACTTCCTTTATATATAGCATTTATGTTTGATTGTTTCCAACTATATGGCAGTACTCCTGATTCTAGGGTTTTGTTGAAAAGAATACTAAGAGGTAGAATAAGAGAGTTACTAAGCTTTTTTTACAATTTTAGGAACAATACCATCAGGGCCAGGTGGTTTGTTTACATTGAGGATACTAAGTTGGTCCATTACATCTTGCTCAGTTACATGAATATTAGTTAAGGAGTGAAGAGCATATGGTTGTGATGTCTGGGGCAACTCAAGATCAGGTGATGATGTTGAAATATTAGTAAAGTGATTGTTAAGGAGCTCTGCTTTATCAATAGGATGAGAGATAAGTTGTTCATTGGATTCAAGAGGAGGAATCGATGTAGATTTATTTGAGAAGTTAGTAATAGACTTTGCTATCTTCCACCACTTGTCTGAAGGGACTGTGTTTTCATTTAAGGAGTTTTCAAGAGTTTTAATATAATTCCCCTTTGCTTCACGAATTAAGTCAATCGTTTCATTCCTTAAAAATCTAAATCTCTCCCAAAAGTGGGGGTTATTTGTTAGTTTTGCTTTTTTATGTATTCTATTACGTTGTC